>NC_087203.1:108170580-108190580 GCF_015104395.2 Macrobrachium nipponense | reverse complement strand
TGGAGGGAGGGTATGGGCTGGAGGGGTGAGGTTGATGGGGAGGGTGGGGGTAAAAAAAAAAAAAAAACACAAAAAAAAAAAGGGGAGTGGGAGGGTAGGAAAGCTGGACTGGGGGGAAGGGTGGTAGAGGAGGCGTTGTGAACATGGCTAGAGAAGGGTTTCGCCTTTACTGAATTTTTTTTCTCCAATTTTCTGTAAACAAAATTTTTTTCCCAATTACCTGTAATCATAATTTTTTTTCCAATTATCTGTAATCATAACATTTTTTTCAATTATCTGTAATCATAAATTTTTCTCCAATTATCTGGAATCATAACATTTTTTTCCAATTATCTGTAATCATAACATTTTTTCCCCAATTATCTGTAATCATAACATTTTTTTCCAATAATCTGTGATCATATCTGAATCATATTACTGAATAAATACTGCTGTTCATAAGATTGTTTTGAAGTGGATTTACAGCTTGGAATATAATTATCTAATACTGATTTAAGTAAAATAACAAAACAACGATTTAAATATAAAATAAGTTCTCGGTTATTTATGACTGGAATTTCCAATGAATTATCTTAATCACACGATGAGTTGATAGTTTCTGATATTACTTATTTATTAAACCGAACACCTTGTAATGATAAACAGTTCGAAAAACTATTACATGAAAGTCATTCATCTTCATAAAAATAAATATATCACCTTCATCACTGGAAAACATATATCAGCAGCTGATTGACAAAAATGACTCAGCATCATTTTCTCACAAATAAATTGGACTTCTGGGAGGCAGATATAATTGCGGGTGTGGTGAATAATAACAGAGTTTGCAACAGCAACTTCATTTGAAGGTGGACAGCTAGTGATTCTTATAAGTTTATGTTAAGTATTAAACAGATGTCCAAGGGGGTCGACTAAGGTGGTGGAAGTATCAAAGAAAATGCAGGAGGGGAGGCTGAGATGGTATGGACTCCTGTTGAGGAGAGATGAGGACTACGCTGGGAGACATACTATGGGGATGGAGGTTGAAGGAAGGAGAAGAAGAGGGAGACCGAGGAAGAGATGGAGGGACTGTGTGAGAAGAGACTTACATGAGAAGGGAATTGATGAGGCAGAAGCGCAGGATAGAAATAGATGGAAACGACTCATCCGAAACGGCGACCCATATGAAAATGGGAACCAGCTGGGAAGAAGAAGATTAAACAGATGTCCAAGTGTAGGATGAAGTGTCCGTATGTTTATTGTCATTGTTCGTGTCATTCTACGAAATTTCTATACGTACATTTTTAATATAATTATCATTACTTAGTCTTCGTGAACATATTGGAGCACTAATGAGTTTTGTAACACATTTCTATACTTGAAATGCATGTAGCTGTCTATGAATTATTTGAGGGAAGCAAAAATTTACCACTTTGTATCTTTTTTATTTCATCCTTTATCGCACTTATTTTCATTCGTTATTTCTATAATTCTATTTTTCCTAGAGAGACCTATTGCTATTTCATTTGCCAAAATACTTTTCAGCATAAAAATAACTGAGATCATAAAAAAAAATCATCTTCACCTTACTTAATATTATAAGCGGTCTTTGGTTGGTCATTCCAGAGGTCGTCACTAGGCCTATAACTCTTAAACTCAGGGGGTCGTATTAGGCCCTAGAGCAAAGGCCTATGGTGGAATTAAGGAAGCGTTTAAAATCCCCTTAACACCTCCTGAAAATAGGAAGCTTGTGCAGACTCGCCTTTACCTAACTAAGCTCAGGTCATTAGGACTCCTTATCAACAGTTTCAGGCATCACCGGGCATTGCTCGAACATAACCGTAAGTCTAAAACACATTTCTTTTAGGAAATGACTTTTTTAACAAATACTTTATGAAATAGGAAATGGCTGCAACTTAACGTTGAAAATGCAAGCCCTGGAAGTGGAAGGAAGCCTACTTGACTTTTGTATTGACTGCATAAAATTAATATAAATTTCATTCAGTCTCCATTGCTAAGGGTATAATAGGTACAAGACGTTTTGTTATACCCCCCAACCCAAAAAGTGGTGGGTGGGGGGCTCCCCAGCCAAAAAATCTTTCTTATTTTTGTTTGATTCAAAAGAAATCTTACCAGGATTATTCCATTCTTTTCGTATGCATGTCAATAATTACTTGTCAAGTGCTCATTAATTTCTATAAAGGCAGCTGATATCAAATGTCGAAAATGTACGTATGCCATAAAACGTAAATCTGATAAAAAGACAATTAAAATACCCAAATGATTGACAGGTTGGTTGTATTATATCAGACTGGTGTCACCAAAAAATCAAAATAAAAAGTCACTTTTGCCGATAATAGGAGTTTTGCCAAATAAAATCAATAGCACAAGAAATAAAAAAATAAGGAGAAAACAAAATCAATAGGCAATGAAAAAAAAACTTGCTTGAAGGTCACTAGGAAACAAGGGAAAAGGGTGATGGGTTTGAAGGAAATAGTGCCGGCGCCAAGTAAACTGCAGAATTACAGAAAGCGATGGTGGAAACGATGCAATACACTCAAAGACGTATGTCAATTTGACAGGAAACGCGTACTAAAAGCATCTCTCTCTCTCTCTCTCGTCTCTCATCAATGCTCCTCTCCACTCTCATCTCTCTCGCTCTCCTCTCCACAATTCGTCTATTGAAGTTACACCAACGTCTGGCTGCTTTCTTAGAATGCTACCAATACTTATATAAAATTTATTAAAAATAATTTAAGTATTTTATAAATATATGTATATAATATATCGATCTATATACCAATATATATATCTATATATGCTATATACATATAATCTAATTTATACCAGTGACCGGTGTCAATGGTTCCCGATAATCCAGGAATTATCGCTTTGGATTTTTATTTAACCCTTTTAACAATTTAAACCAATTAACCATCTGGTATTCTTCAATACCTTTTTATTGTTTACCATTGGTAACCTTTGCTTTCCAACTGTATTTCATTGCGTTCCCTGACAATGTCCTTAGTAAAGAATAAGCGCTTGGAATTTTTGCCTGACTACATTTTCCCCTCCTTTAACAAAGAATCCGTTGGTAAGACGTAAATGGTCCCAAGCAAGGAGAGAAGAGAGAGATAGAAGAAGGAGGGTGACAGTGAAATGTTTTCCTGGGCGAATACGAAGTTTTCCCTGGCTGGATTTACGAGAACGAGGTCGTGCCTGGCGATTTAAATTCAGAGGCGGATGATCAAGAAAGAGATGTGTGTACGTCGTAGGTATAAAGTTCCGGCTCCGAATGAGAACAGAGAGAATGAGCACAGAGAGAATGAGAACAGAGAGCATATCGTGGAAATGTTCCGAAGAAGAAAAAGAGACTGTCAGGGTTTGCGTTGGTACAGAGCGTATGAAAAAAAGGGAGAGTGGCGGATCTGCTTCTGCAAAGAGCAGTGCCTGGAGGTATAATTGATTATTAAACAGTTGAAGCAAAAGTGAAAATAGAAGGTAGTGTGTGAACCAGAGGAAGGGTTTAACAAGTGATGCAATTTCGTAATCTATATAAGTGTGCTTGAGAGCAAAGTAATGTTGGAAGATGTAATCGTTTCTGATGAATTGTGTACTGTATATGATCAATGCAAAAGCAGGCAGTGTTCTTAGGTGTAACTTCGTAAGATGAAGTTTCCTGTCATTTTTAGTGTACTATAGTAGATTCACATCAGCCGTGCATTTGATGTCTAGGCCAGTCCCTTACCTACCGCTCCCTCCGAATTGGCTGTTTGATAAGCCAAATCACAGGGCTGGAAACTCTCAGTCCTCATCTCGAAGGTTTCACATGGGTAGGATCTATGTTCCCCTTCTCCCGAGGGATACGTCTTTCAAAAGTATCCCTCAGAAGTGTGAACTCTCGAAAGAGATTGTGAGTTTCCAGCCTTGTGATTGGCTTATCAACAGCCAATCAGGAGCGTCGTAAGGGACTGGCCTAAACATCAAATGGACGGTTGGTGTGAATCTACTATACTACAAGAAAAAGGAAAACGGTTTCCCAGTTCCCATCCACAGTAAGTCCACGAACGTAGGACAATACATGAATGCCGAGGGAAAATTTTGTGAATCCTGATTTCGTATTCTTTTGTTCTTTTGTAGTAACATGGATTTCACCTACCGAAGTAGATACAAATCCGATTATAATGGCTGGACCAGATTTAGGAACTTTTAGCCAATAAATGGGTTTCAAGACCTCATGGTAAAAACCAAAAATAGCAATCAATGGGCGAAAATGATTATAACGACTCAACCTGAAAGAATTGTAATGTACTAAAGAATATTATAAAATACAGGCGTTCAACGAGGAATTGGATGCAAATAAAAATAAATTATATATAATTTCATGAAGGGCTGTACCAGTGACTACTGCAGAACAGCATCTCGCCAGAATTTACAGCTGTCTTGACCCGAGGTCAACTTCGGTGATTAAGAATAGCACCTGACCCCAGAGAGATAAGAGACAGACGATCAAAGTTCATAACATAAATTTCCTTGCTGAGCCAAGATCTTTGAAACATCCATATCAGTAACTTAAAGATCTCTTTAGGGATGCCTATACCAACACAGAAACCAGGGTGCCAGTTTCCAAAGCAATAGACATCTTCTAAGTCTTACACCTGAGGATGAAAAAGTTGCAGTTGGGACAGAATTGTGAAAACTGAGCAAATATTCCAACTTCTGATAATCTCATCCTTTCTGTGCAAAAGTCATTACCTAACATACAATCATTCTATTGTTGCATTTAGCTATCTGCACATCAAATAATGAATATAATAGATGACTAACAGGAAGTTTAGGCCAAAGGCCCAAGAACTTGACCATATGAGGTCCATTCAAAGCGCTGAAATGGAAATTGACAGTAAAAGATCTGAAAGGTGTAACAGGAGGAAAACCTCAAAGCAGTTGCACTATGAAGCAACTGTTATGAGAGGGTGGAAAGTAAGATGAAGAAAGAGCATATGGATGGAGGTACAGTAAAAGGAACGAAAAGGGTTGCAGGTAGGGGCCGAAGACACGCTGCAAAGAACCTTAAGTAATGCCTACAGTGCACCGCATGAGGTTCACTGACGGCACTACCCCCCTACGGGTTACATCAATCTGAACTGGCCAATGGCAAAACCAGTCAAAGGAAAGTAAACGGAGGAAACAATAACAAGACATGGATATAAACGATTACATAATAATACAAAATAAAACTCAGAGAGGAAGAGAGAGAGAGAGAGAGAGAGAGAGAGAGAGAGAGAGAGATTCCGGCAAGTCATGAAGTTCACTGACCTTTTCTGCAAGCCAAACACAAATCCCGTTTCCAGGCCCACCTGTTTGACGGTTAGAAATTCATGCCCATTAGTAAGATTAGTTAAACACCATATAATCGAAATCAGACCATACTGGCGAAAGGATAATTCATTCACAAGATTTGGAGTTTAAAAAAAATGCTGTCATTAGCAACGGTGGAAGGAAAGAAAAGCCCTCCATTCAAAACGTAATCACCCACTGCTATAAGTCACGGTTGGTAACAGTTTTTAAGTACTCCATTAACATATTTACAAACGTTAATATGTACACACGTGTAAAAAGAGCAAGACTTAAGTAGGGTTCTACCTGCAGAGGGCTATGAATACGAAGTACCCTTAATTAAAGTAAAGTGAAGACATAAACTTTAAGGTAAATAAAAGCCTCAAGTCTCAACATCACAACAGAGTAATGATATATATATATAATATATAATATATAGTAATATAATACTATATAATAATATTATATATGTATATTACATACCAACATAAATATATATTTATTAACCCCCTCTCCACCCAAACACGCGCGCACACCACCACACAACCGCACACACACCACACACAAAACACTACACACAACATAATATATATAATATATTATATATGGACTATATTGTATATAATCTAGTAATATATATTATATCTATATAGTTGTGTGTTTGTGTGTGTGTGTGGTGTGAGTATTAATAATCCAATGAATATACATATTATACATATATCAATATTCTCAAAACCTTTGTTTTTTTTTTTTTAATTAAAAAAAAAAAATAATTTTTTAAATAATCTGTCACATTTTGTATATATAATGTACCCACATGCACACACACACACCCACACACACACCACCCACACGCAACCCATATATATATCTTATAATAATTATCTAGTATAATAATATATTTAATAATAGTTTTATATAATATGATATTATAGTATATTATAGATATAGAACTTAAACAAAGAAAAACAACGAGCAACAACACTGGTATTAAGAAAACTGAGTCCGCAAAACTACGTTCGTCTACAGGTGAATTAAAATGATATAATCTAGAAGCACTGAAAAAGACAAAACAACAGACAAGCAGGTAAATAAGGGTGGTATTTGGGTTCGCAAGAATTTCATTACAAACTTTACATTTGCAGCTGTCAGTTTACCCGAACGAGCTGTCACTTGATATATTTGCTTATTCTAATTTTCCTCACTCACTTGGGGCACTAGAGAAATGGGTACGGAAATTAACGAGTCATACTTGGAATCATATTCCTAATTTCAATCAGAATTTGATTTAAAGGATACAGTGACATATAACACACATACTAAACATGGTTCTTACAATATATTTCCTGGCGAATTATATCCCATTAAAACTCGATTACGACTCCATTTCTAAATTATGGTCAAATTGGGTTACAAATCCACTTTCTTTAAATGATTTTTAAGAGTATATTTTACAGGCTTGGTATAATCCAGTTTGTAGATATTTACAATAAATAATACCCAAGAATAAAACACAAGAAATTAAATTAAGAGGCATTGCTTGGTTGCTATGCTTTATAGAAAGAACCACCATTGTGGCTTCTGGCAATTACTGCAATCAAGGCTGTGCAAAACACTTTCAGTTAAATAACGAAGTCTGAAGCTGTTTATGAAGCTGTTATGACCTTCGGTTTCAGTCAGACAGCGTTATCTGAAGTGCCCATATATATACATGAATTTCACTATATTCACATAGATTACGCTACAGCTGCCTCAGACTTCAGTATCTCTGCGTGTCCGAGAAAGAAGGACCTATATGCCCAGAAAATGGCGGCGGAGATGACGTAACAACTCCATCTGCAGAACGGCGTCAACAAGTTCTGCGACGTATGTCATTGTTATTTAGTGGAACCAGTCGTAGATAAAGCTGAGAGGACTGAAACGGACATAAAATTGTCTCTTGATGACGAAATGAGAAAACAAATCTAGAAAATTGTCTTCTAGTGGTCCCCAAGGAAGAAAGACAAATTCGCGATGTGTTTTGGAAGACTTAGTTGAGGGGGGGGGGACCGGGGGGAATCCTAAAAATAATGAATCTTTGCGTTTAGTGGTGCTGTCGACGTCCTATTAAATTACTGTGGTCTAGTGAGAAAAAGACAATGCCCCTCAAGTACTAAGAGACAAAGAGAGGAGTCGCAGACGCCGCGGAGATGTGACTCGAAGTCTGCGTTTGTGCAACATTTTTCATGTCTCCGGGACCATATGCAAATTATGCCAAGGAAGCCTAAGTTGGTTGGGGAGGGAGGGGGGGGGGGGGGGGGGGGGGGGGGGGAGTGGGGGGGGGGGGGGGGGGGGGGGGGGGGGGGGGGGGGTGGGGGGGGGGGGGGGGGGGGGGGGGGGAGGGGGGGGGGGGTGGGGGGGGGGGGGGGGGGGGGGGGGAGAGAGTTCGCATAGTCTTCTCTGACGAAGCTTAGGGGGAATACTAGGCAAAGGAGAATAAAGATTGACATTGAATATACAGTATTTAGGCCAAAGGGATTCAAGCACTGGGGACCTATGCGGTCATTCATGCGCTGGGGGAAACGGAAATTGAAGAGTAAAAGGTTTTGAAAGTTGTAACAGGATGGCAAACCTCAAGGCAGTTGCACTAATGAATGGATTGTTACTAGAGGGTTGGAAAAGTAAGGCGGGGAAATAAATGAATAATGAAAGGATTGGTACGGTAAAGGGTAACTGAAAAGGGGTGTATCAGGTTATGGGGGGCAAGGCACCTGCTGCAAAGGTAACTTTAAACGTAATGCCTGCAGTGCACCACATGAGGGTTCACTGATGGTTCGAGAAAAAAGAACACGAAGAGAGATTAAGGCTTCAGGAATTACTGAAGGGATAACACACACTAAAGGATGGAACCAAAGGAGAGGAAGGATAATTTATTCACAAGAACGCATCAAAATTGATAAATGAGTAAAATGAGATGAAATCGATGAAAATTAAGGATAATTATGAGAGTCTTATCGTTTTATGGAAGAAAAGAACCCATAACCGATTGATGTAAACGAACTGAAAGGTACGGAGATGAATTAAAAAGAAAATGTAGAAGAATTCCAATGAATGAGCAGAATGAAATACAATTTGGGAATTATGCAATATCGAGTATCTATATTTATAAACGATCTGTCAGCCCCGCTATGTTTTTAAGAGTTAACTTTAATATAGGACTAATAATTACGTTTTGTAAGCTAGAAACTGCCACGTAACTTGAGTTGTGCTATTCAAATGAGGAAATACAGATTCTCGCCCACTAACCTTCATCGTTCTAAAGTGTAGTGGTTTCCTTTGGGGGTGGTCCCGCCGACACAATGCAAAAAATAGTTTTTCAACTCCATAAAAAAATTGTGGCTGCTTTCATCAATCTTACTTTTCTATTGAATTGAAAGCAATAAAAAAAAATATTGAAATAATTTGATATATTTACTTATACTTACTTTGTGCAGGAATATGCAAATATAAAATGTACTACGCTGTACTTGGTATCCCGGTATGGTAATGATAATTTTTGATTGGCTGGGACTCATATCTTGGGGTCCTTGATTTGGTCAAGTTTTGGGGACCTCACGTGTTCTCAACGTCTTCTTGTGTTTTAAAAACAATACATATTTTGATGGTTCATTTTTATTTGCATCGACAAGCAGCAATATTTATATACTTTTTGTTTTTCTGTCAAGTATACGGTGATGAGGCGTTCTCTTCATTTTTTTTTCTTTTGAAAAAAAATATATAAAAAGAATTGCGCCTAAGGATGTAGCAGCGTTATTTTTATTTTCTAATCTCGCTAATGGCTCTATATCTACCTGCTATATTTTTCGAAGATAAAACTAAAAACCAAACTCTTCTCAGGAACAAAAACAGTTTTTTTCCCAAAAATATACAGCGATAAGGGTTTATTTAGGGGTTTCTTCTTTTTAGAATTCTAGATGTAAAATGACGTTTATTGTCATTTTTTCTTATTTATATTACTAGAAGAATATGCTACATATTTATTATAAGTTCTAGGGAAAAGTAACGTTTGGAGGTACATGTATCACATTACAAATAATTAACTGGCAATTTTATTTTCCACGTCCTTACCAAACATGGACCACACACACCCACACAACACACACACACACCACACAAATAATTATGTCTATATATATTATATTATATATCTATATGATATATTATATATGTTCCCATGACTCATATCCATATTATCTATATAATAATCAATTATATATTATAATAAATATTCTCTATTATTGTTAATAAATCTAATATATATCCTATATCTATAAAATCTATATAAGTGCATACTATCCTATAAACCTACACATTTGAAAAAAATCCCAAATATATTTTGGCGACTTAAGTGTAATTTTTTTTCTTCTAAAGAGCACGGTGTACGTCAAGGGGCAGCAATTCGAAATAGAAAGGGTAGCATTGGAACTGATTTGGCAGAAAGGTTCGGCTGACAAATACTGATGGAGGAATGGAGTATGTAGCGTCAGGTACACATTATGGATGGGTGAGAAAAAAACAAAACAATGGGTTAATCGAAGGAGAAAATATTGTTGTAGTAACCACATACTACAGAAGGGTGAAAATAATGGAAATGGAAGAGAAAGTTTATTGGTAATCCAGAATATGCGCTTAGGTCTGTTGGAAAAGTATGGAAACTGATCTATAATGGGGTAGATTGCTGGAAATAATGACTTGATTTCCCGAGAGGAATATTCATATGAATACTGTGGAAAAATACGATGAGGACTTTAATAGATTACGCTTTGCAACACTATAAATGAAAAAATAAAGTTGATGGATGTAATCGTGAGTAGAAGAGTGGCTGGAGGGATATCTGACCATTGTCTACTTCAGTGGTTCCCAAATTTTTCCAGCACGCGACCCCTTCCAGTAGTACCAACCCTACCATGACCCCCATCTTGACAAGCCTTCTGAAAATGTACTAATTTCCAATGGCGCAGATACACTTTAAACTTTACATTAAAGATTAATCACAGCAGGGAGAGCAATCAAAAAAACATACTAATCAATGTTTATTAACAAGGACTGATTTAATCATGTACTGTAACGCGAAGGATGTACTTCTTTTTTTTATACAAACAAATCAATTTCCTCAAAATCTTGGATCCTCCGTGACCCCCAGAAAAAGGCTCCCGACCCCTTTGGGGGTCATGAACCCTAAGTTTGAGATCCCCTGGTCTAGTTGAAACAACAAAGAAAGTAGATATGAATGTTAGGTACAGAGTGAAGGTTGGGAATGGAGCTACATTTACAATAAAGAGAAATGAATTTGATAGGAAAAGCGATAAGAATAGCATATGAGAACGATGGGAAATAAATTAGGGTTAAAAGAGCTGAGCAGAAAGAGTGTACGAGATGATTGCTAATGATAATTTATATTTTTTCTGTGACGATATACGACACGGCCAACGTTAGGAAAGATTTCAACAGGAGGGATTCACCCTTGATTTAGCAATTCAGGTTAGATTACGGCGGTGAATACTATTTCGTAGTTTCCCCTGGAACCACCTTCTTTAGAGAAAACGGCATATTGTTTGTAGAAAATATATACGTTGTTTTTTTAAAGATTTTTGTATAGATAATGAAGAAAAATGTAGTTCCCTTGAGGAATGACACTTAGAAAAATTCCAGTGGTCTTTAGACAACATATAACCTCAGAAAAACAATAACAAAAGTAAACCGGTATGAAGAAGAGCAAGAATGTGACCAATATAGGAGAAAACATGGAACTCCGACAGATAAAAGGGTTAAGAAAGCAGGGGAAGGTATACAGAAGGGGAAGGATAGGAATAAGTAAGAGTACCGAGGAAAATGGAAAAAGCGGTAACAAAGAGAATAACTGGAAAGAAATTAAGTTTTTCATTAAAGTACAAAAATATGTAATTGCCTATGCATACGTTTGTTTGAATATACATGAGAAAGGGGAGGGGAGATATATCGCTAACAAAATGACGATCTGGTGTTTTACTTTGTTGCTTTCATATGTATATCCTTACACACACACACACACACTCACACACACACACACACACATATATATATATATTAATATATTATATATATATATATATAATAATATATATATGTGTGTGTGTGTGTGTGTGTGTGTGTGTGTGTTTGTATGTATATATATATATATATATATATATATATATATATATATATATATATATACAGATAAGATATAAACACACCGATACCTTAATCTACATCTACATACATATACAATTTATATGCATGCATGCACACAATCTGAACAGTTATCAAATGGCATATACAAACACACAAAAACCTCGTTCATCCAGAAACACACGGAACTATCATCTCACACACAATCATACATCAAAAGCGAGACAAATGCAAACGGCGATAAAGAACAGCAAAACAAAAACCCTTCTCCTCTATAAGAATGACGAACGGCCGCTGATAACAAGGAGAGGAAGGGATAAAAAAGGAATGTTAACGAGCGTTTAGAAAAAGAGAAAAAGGAAAAAGAGAGAGAGAGAGAGAGAGAGAGAGAGAGAGAGAGAGAGAGAGAGCAAAGAACACGCAAAAGAAAGATTATATATAAATATTTCCCTCCCCCTTATCCTTAAAATATCTCGACAAGGGACGTGATTCATACGCGAATATATCTTCCCGCGCGCGCGAATAGATGCGCTTTTCTTTTGTGCTTCTCCACAGGCATCTGTTAGCAGTGTTTACTTTTATCTGTGGCCGTGTGTGGCTACTGACTGCTATGCGCAACATGAGAGTACATGGAGAGTATTTGTTTGTCTCTGCTTATATATATATATATATATATATATATATATATATATATATATATATATATGTATATATATAGTTTAAGATTTTTTTTCCTATGTCTTTTCCCTTATTAAGAGGATGTTTCATTTGGGCATAACATCCCAGTTTCTCAATATATATACAAGGATGTATATACACATTATATATATATATATATATATATAATACACACACACACACACACACACACACATATATATATATATATATATATAAATAATATATATATATCTATATATAATATATATTATATATATAATATAATATATATATATATATAATATATATATATATATATACTATAAGCTTCTTCCCAGCTTTTAAAGTTCATGCATCACCGCACAACATAAAACGCAGACACTTTCATTTCTCTCTCTCTCTCTCTCTCTCTCTCTCTCTCCTCTCTCTCGACGATTCAGATAATGGCAGAGTATGCGACCAGGTGAAGCTATATATTTCATTTCCATCGAAGACGTCGACATTTCGAAAACAATACTCAAAGGGGATTCGAAGAGCGATGTTCATCTTAAAACCTTGTTTACGTATTTACCTCAGGAAAACAAAACGCTTCTTATTTATCTACTTATTTATTTATTTATTTATTTGGTCCCTCCTTCAAACTGTGGTGACGGGATATATTCTAGTTTCTTAGTTTTTATTTTATTCTATTCAGTTAATGTTCATTTTCTTATCATTTTCATTTCCTCCTCTCTATTAAATATATTCTTTTGTTTTTCTCGCTAATCTTATTTTTCTCATTAATTGACTTCCCCTTTTATCATCGATATTCCTAATCAAGGTAATGTTCATTTTCTTATTTTTCGTTTTGCCTCCTATTGAAAAATATATATTTTCATATATTTTCTTGATTATATTAACGTTCAATTTATCATTTTATTCGACATTTTTCATTAATGATATTCTCATATACTTTATTGATAAAATTCACGTTCATTTTCTTTTTACTTTCTTTGACCCCTATTTCTAGAAGATATTCCTGTATATTTTCTTTTTATTAGTTATTTTTATACGTTTTCTTGATAATGTTACTTCTATTCCCGTTTTTGTCACCCATTTTTCCATTGTCAACCATTCTTATTACCCCATTATTATCATACCAGTTCTATCAACTATTATTCATTTTTTCATTATGCCAGCTGAGAAAACATAAACACAAACACATACACGCGCACACAGACACACACACACACACACACATAATCACGCACCTGGCTTTATCTTCCGACGTAATAAAAATGAGAATGCGATAAACGGCGCAGTAATCTTTCAGCGCTCTGAAGGGATTTTCAAACTATGTACCCGAAGGGAATCTCAAACGAGCGGCAAGATAGTATTTCCGCAATACGTAACCCCGTGCAAATCCTAAGTCGCCTTTGCCTGTCCTAACTGATTTTCAGGATATGAGAACGAGGTACCTATTTTTATTTTTATTTTTTGAGAAAGAGGTAACTTTTTTTTCTTTCTTTTTTGAGAACGAGGTGCCCTTTTTTTTCCCTCTAGAACAAGGTACCTGTTTTTTTTTTTTTTTTTTTTTTTTTTTTTTTTTTTTTTTTTTTTTTTGTTTTTTTTAGAACGAGGTACCCTTTTTATTTTTTCTAGAACAAGGTACCTGTTTTTTGAGATCGAGTTTTTTTTTTCTGTTGAGAACGAGATCTTTTTTTTTTTTTTTGAGAACGAGGTACCTTTTTCTTTTCTTTTTTTTTTTTTTTTTTTTTTTAGAACGAGATATTTTTATTTTTTAGAACGAGGCACGTTTTTTTTTTTTTTTGAGTGAGGCGCTTGTTTTTTAGAACGAGGTACCCTTTTATTTTTTAGAAAATAATGTACCTTCTTTTTTTTTGAGAATGATGTACCTTTTTTTTGAGAACGAGGGATTTTTTTTTTTCTATTTTTTTTTTAGAACGAGGTACCTTTTTTTTTTCCTTTTGAGAACGACGCACCTTTGTTTTTTTTTTTTTTTTTAGAACAAGGTACCTTTTTTTCTTTTCTTTTATTATTTAGAACGAAGTACCTTTTTTGTTTTAGAGCGAGGCACCTTTTTTTTGAGAACGCGGTACCTTTTTTTGAGGAGGTCTTTTTTTTAGAACGAGGTAACTTTTTTTTGAGTAGGTACCTTTTTTTTTTTAGAACGAGGTACTTTTTTTTTGAGAACGAGGTTACTTTTTTTTGAGAACGAGGTACTTTTTTTTGAGAACGAGGTACCTTTTTTTGGAACTAGGTACCTTTTTTTTTTTTTTTTTTAGAACGAGGTACCTTTTAACTATTGGAATATAGATTGGAAAATAGAATTTAGGCCAAAGGCATAGCGCTGGGACCTATGAGGTCATTCAGCGCTGAAACGGAAATTGAGAGTAGAAGGTTTGAAAGGTGTAACAGAAGGAAAAACCTCAAAGCAGTTGCTATATTCAACAACTGTTAGGAGAGGGTGGATAGCAAGATGGGGAGGAATGAGAATGCGAAAGGAAGTACAGTAAACGGAATGAAAGGGGGTTGCAGGCAGCTATAAGGGCCGAGGAGACGCTGCAAAGAACCTTACGTAATGCGTACAGTGCGCCGTGTTTTTTTTTTTTTCTACTATTGGTACAAATGGTATTTCTTATCATCATACAACTCTGAAGGACAATTTCAGGGAATGCAAATGAAATATATACCATTTTCTTTTCTTTCGTAAATATTGGTACCAAATAGTGTTTCTTATTAAAACCCAGATTTGAAAGGATACGTTTTTTCAGGATATGCGAATGAAATACCATTTTATCCTTCTTTCAACCATTTGTAAAAACTAATATCTTTTTTTTTTTATTATAAAACACGAAGGATATGGATTTCAGCATATGTGCATGAAATACCATTTTTCCTTTTTGTTCAAGTATTATTACAAAATGGTATTTCTTATCATCCCACAGTCAATGAACTGGCTATATAAATCCTTATTCAGCTTCGAAGGAATAAGGATTTATATAGCCAGTTCATTGACTGACATTCTCATACTTAATTGTTTTCTTCACTGCATTTTACATTCGGCTCTGTTCATTTTCACTCCTGAAAATTTATTAATTTTTGCAGTGGAAGAGGTGTCGGAGAAATATGTTGTTGCGTGCGAAATCGCTGATTTATCAACAGACAATAAATTTATCAATTACTTGGCGACTACAATGTTTATCTTTTACAAGACTTTAAATTTTTCTTTTGAACCATCTTCAGTTTTATTTTTAACCACTTATATGTATGCAATTTCTATTTCTTTTTAATCTACTTTATCTGCTTCTTATTATTCACTAAAAAAAAAAAATTTAAAAATGAAAAAATATGGCCATTGAAAAGAACTTTGTAAAAATGATAAAAGCTATAAAGACTTAAAATATAATCACATCTATATATGACTGGATTTTTAACCTGCAACAAAAACCTTAACAAAAATTAACATTGCAAAGCTTCTGAAGCAATTCAGATATCTCAACGTATTCCTGACGCATCTTTTTTCTTAAAAGGGAATTTTTGCGTTTCCGCATCAGTCGTGTTTTCATCCTTTTGAACTGCAATAACAACGATGATTAAAAATACGAAAGCAATCCATTCAGTGGCCCATTGTTTGACTCATCTATGAAACGCACGTTCTGCAGCCAAGCGCTGGGATACTATCGGTCATTCAGTGCTTGAGACAATGAAAAGAAGTGTTAGGACAAGGAGATACATTAAAAAAAAAGTATAAGGATTTTGAGAAACCCCCTAAGTTGCACTAAACAGTAATAATAGATTGAGAGGTTGGACACCAAGACCGAAGAAAGGAAGCTGCAATGGATACAAAGTAAAATGCTATAAAGTGGATGCAGCTAGGGACCTACCGATTCGGTAGTTCCGAGTTCGATTCCCCGCTCTGCCAACGTGGAATCAGAGGAATTTGTTTCTGGTGATTAGAAATTAATTTCTGGATATAATGTGGTTCGGATCCCACAATAAGCTGTAGGTCCCGTTGCTAGGTAACCAATTGGTGTTTAGACACGCAAAAAATATCTAATCTTTCGGGCCAGCCATAGGAGAGCTGTTAATCAGCTTAGTGGTGTGGTTAAAGATATACTTAACTTAGCGACCGAAATGACGATACGAACAAAGTTGTCTTGAATCCTTGGCACAAACAGAAACAATATAAAGGTATATAATACATAAGTTACCGTGCCATTAAAAATTAAATTCCATGCCAATGTTCGATGTCCAAAAAACTATTCAAAATAAAAAAAAAATCGCAACATAAAAGGTATATAGAAATAGAGATTCCTGTTCGGATCTCCCCCAACCCAACTATCTGGTTTGATTAAGAATTCTTATATATTTCTCTGATTGAATTAAAGAGAAAATTAAGCGAGATATGACTCAAGATTTCACGAATTTGAATTTTCACTAGTTTAGACTTTCAACCGACGACTGCTTAGCAATCCAGGAAAGGCTTGCGTCTGTGTCTATATATGTATGCATGTAATTTGTATGTGTGTATATATATGTATATATATAATATATACATTATTATATATATATATATATATATATATATATATATATATATATATATATATATATATATATATATATATGGTTTAGGGAGCGCTTCACTGTACGTCCTGAATTCTTGGTTCTATGGTTCGCACCCAAGAGTCGACGAATATATTATCGACTAAAACCTTCCCCGTCGGTTAACATATATGGAAATTATTAATTCCGAGGTAGGGCGAATTAGATATTAAAGGACATTTGTAGCTTAATGCGTATATATGAATCACGGTAATGTGATATGACTCATACATGAATATATCTATAAGTCATATCACATTTCCGTGATTCATATACATATATCGAGCTACAATGTCCTTTAATATCTAATTCGCTCTACCTCGGAATTAATATATTTTCATATATGCTTAACCGAAGGGGAATTTTTTTCTCGATAATAGACTTGCCTGGACCAGGGCGCGAACCCATGGATCCTTTCAAACCCAGGAACGTCAAGTGAAGCTTTTACCTACTACATCACCGCGCCCTGGTCCAGGCAAGTCTATTATCGAGAAAAAAATTCCCCTTCGGTTAAGCATATATGAAAATATATTAATTCCGAGGTAGAGCGAATTAGATATTAAAGGACATTGTAGCTCGATATATATATATTATATATATATATATATATATATATATATATATATATATATATATATATAAATACACATACAGTGCCGCCTGTGAGCAAGAGCCCGTGTTGGAAGAAGGCAATTTCAAAATAAAGCAGATAGCATTAATGCGCACTGGGACACATAAAAATAGGTACTACTCCGTCGTACATACAAACCGCAGTTAAATGCAGTTGAGCCCAAATAGAGAAAACACAAGCGCGTATAAAAACATTTAATTTCTGCTTATTTTGGAATCCAACCAATAGTATATACCAGGAGTTGAATCATCTCCACCCCCACCTCCGTTGCCCAAGATCTAGTGGATAAACCGATTTGTCCGAGATAGCCCGAGAAATGTCCCGATTAAAAAAAAAAAAAAAAAAAAAAAAAAAAAGCGAGCTGATGGGAAAATGCACGGGAGATTCGTGATAAGGGTTACTTAAAGTTGCGCGGCCATTAAATAAATATATACTGCTTGTGATATATTTAGTGGAAACAAAGGCGAGGCAGAAGGTGGTTGATAAATGCGGCCTTACAAATAAGCGTATTTGTACATGTAAATATATATATTCAGATACGACCCCTACCGCTTTTTGTATATGAATCGAAATATTCATCTGTACATCAATACACACATACGTATATATATATATATATATATATATATATATATATATATATATATATATATATTATATATATATATGTGTGTGTGTGTGTGTGTGTGAGTGTGTGTGTTTATACACACACACACACACACACACCACACACACACATATATATATATATATATATATATATATATATATATATATATATTATATATATTAAATATATAATATATATATATATATATATAACACATACATAAATATGACATAAACTGTACAGACCGAACGAACTAAACCGTTGCTTTCACAGCAACCGAGATAAAAAAAATAAAAGAGGCAAATATCTCCCGGCCGAATCAACACTTTCCCCCTCAGTGACTGAATTCCATATTTCACGCTGCTGTGACAGCCAGTGTTACAATGTGTGTCAGTTCCTGTTCCCCACCCCACTTTTTTTTTTTTTTTTTTTTTTTCTCGTGAATGATTCTCTCAGTTACCGAAAAGCCCAGAATCCAACGGTTAGCACCGCATTCAAAACCGGGGAGTTCTGGTAAGTTTAAATTTGAAAGCTCGCGTGGTGTGTCTCTACTGTTCGTATGACCTATACTCGGTTTTTTTCCATCTGTCCACCCGCCTGTGGTGTTTGCGTACGGTAACACTGCGTCCCGGGCTTTAGATAGTTACATTCAGTTTGCATTCAACAATTATAATAATACCCTATTTCGAATATTAACGGTGTAATTCGCATACAGTAAGTTATTAAAACACTTTTCAGTTGCAAATGTACACCCAGATATCCTTTTATTTACCTAAAACTTACACAGCGTAACTATGTAAAGCCCGGGACGCAAGTGTTACCATAAGCTAACACCACAGGCTGGTGGACAGATGGAAAAAAACAGAGTATAGATGTGTTTCTACAGTCTATAATATATGTACATATATACATATACACACATAAGTATATATATAGATAAGTATATATGTGATTATACATTACCTTATGTAGTATATTTATATAGGATAATATCTATGTGATTATACATACTATGTACTATATATATATATAATATTATATATATATATATATATGTAATAATATATATATATATATTGGTAAAAATGTTCTGTTACATCAGAATTCCACCTAATAAAAGGAGCCCATAAAAACGTCAAAATACAGAAAGTAAGGACTATATTTCAGAGACTGCTGTCTCTCTCTTCAGGTAGGTAACGAAGAGAGAAAAAGCAGTCTGAAATATAGTACTACTTACTCTCTATATTTTGGCGTTTTTATGGACTCCTTCTATTATTACACACATATACAGATATGTCTATTTGTGTATATATACATATACATATTCATGTATATATACACATACGAAGTGTATCCGTGTATTAGATGGACATTGCAGTAACTATTGTCTAGTAACTCTAGTTCCACATGACTTCATCTCTTCTTAACGAACTTAAGTAACACTTTCAGATGCCAAGAAATTGCTTTTGTGTCGAAATTTAGTAAGAGTTCGGTAGCAACAGGATATTGCAAGAGTCCTATAGTGCAAAAAAAAAAAAAAAAAAAATGGACTCCACACACAAAGGGCCACTGACTTGAAATTCAACACCCCCCATTATTTCAACCCCCCACGGCAGACCTCACACTGCAGCAGCAACTCATGATACATAAAAGCACCGATTTTTCATCGCTCTGGGGGGAGACGCGAACCTGCGACATCTGAGTGGTATTCGTCACACTAACCACTAATCCAGCGAACCAGTAACAAGGCGTAGAGAGGTTCTGGATAATTTTTTATGCGCGATACACTTCAGGTTCGTTATCGAAGATGACTTTCGTAAAAGGATGAAATTCACTGAAAAAATAATGGGATTTCCGTATATGGGAGTTCCTGAAAGTAGGACTTTGATACGTGAAGGGTCCATTTAAGCTTTATATAACCTAAAATAAACGTGTAAAGGATACTAAATTTCCTTAGAGCGAGAGCAAAGATCCGCAATGTACCAA
>NC_087203.1:108165580-108168080 GCF_015104395.2 Macrobrachium nipponense | reverse complement strand
TATATATAATACAAATATGTGTACACATCTATATATATATTTTTTTTATATATACACAGATATACATATATATTACATATGAATATATATATATATTATATATATAAAAACAAATACAAATAAATAATATATGGCAGTGCCTCCAAGTAACATTTACTTAACATGAAAAACAACAACTACCAGTCTTAATAATAAATATTATTAATACTATTATCAGCCCCTACGCCGAGAGAATTCCTGAAATATCGTCCTGAGGTAGCGACTCCTGTCTTGATATTAATCACCTTGGCACCAACACCTTCCTATCCTTCCTCTTTTATCACCTCTATCTTGCTAGGGTCTCTCTCTCTCTCTCTATGTCCTCTCTCATCTCGAGTCGCGTCTAATTGAGATTAATCATCTCCTCGTCTCTCCTCTCTCTCTCGTTTTTTTCTTTTTGTCTTTTTTAACATCTGCAATGCCATCTCAGTTGTTCTTCTCTGCTAGTTGCCATTTATCTCTCTCTATATATGCATATAGATAGATATAGATATTTGGTAACTGGTCGAGAAGAACAACTGTTATATATATATATATATATATTATATATATATATATATATATATATATATAATATTTATATTTAATATATAATATAAGTATATATATACTTACATATACATTATATATATATATATATATATATATATATATATATATATATATATGTGTGTGTGTGTGTGTGTTGTGTGTATGTGTATATAGTATATACATACATACATACACAGATAGATGTGCAAATATATACACATTTAAATATCCTACTAGCAACCATTTTTCACCTTATCTCTCTCTCTCTCTCTCTTCTCAGCTAATCTCTGAATATTCCACTCGAAATTTGGTGCCTTTAATGAGTCATCGTATAATTATGCCTCAATAAAGTTGATTTCAGCATTAGATATGCATAAAAACCAAGCTTTATTTCTTTTGTGCTGCATTGTAATATATTAATAAATTAGCATTAAGTATTTTACACCAGGAAATCCCGTAACATAATGTATTTTATGTACCGATTCTTAACACTGATATGCTGAAAAGGTAGGTACACAAAAGGGAGCATTACTAATGTTTCTGGTATTTATGGTTCTTACATGACAAGACGTATGCATATTTTCTCCGTATTTGCATAGATTCATATGAAATGACACACCCACGCACATATTCAACATACATACATACTCAATGTATACTTACAAAAAATAAATGTTATCAGCGATAAGCCTAGCAAAACACATCTTTAGGTTCTGCGGTACATTCCTCCAAAACATCTTTTTCATCGGCCTATCAGTCTTCTTTTTTCATCGGCCTATCACAGTCTTCTAATGTCTCCGTATGACCAAGCCACCTTAAAACATAGTGATCCTTCTTTTCAATAATGCAATTTTCCTGATCCCCCCTTTTTAATAATTTCTTTATTTCCATCACTTCCTTATCAAAATACACTATGCAAATCATCTATTTTCGTAGATTCCAGCATCTCCATTTCCATTCCATATGGGCCATATGGGATAGTTGCCTCAACGCAGTTTTCAAAGTCATAAAAAATGATAGTTGAGATTATAAGGATGGGCATTTAGAAATAGAAAGAAACTACAAGTTAATAGCATTGCAAGAAAGGTACTGTGATACAGTGGTGAATGCTTGAGAGTGAGCGTTGACCGGGGTGTGTAAGGTATTTCTGGATGAAGGAAAGGTTCTTGAAGAAATGGGTGAGGAAAATAATTGTTCCTCTGTATAAGAGTAATGATAATAGAAGCCACTGTAAACACTATAAGAGCACAATATTAACTGCACACCAGGGAAAAACTATGGTAAGACTTAGACTGGAAGATGACAGGAGGACTAATAAGAGAAGAGTAGTGTGGGTTTAGACAAGGATGCTACAGTACTAATTGAGGATCATTAAGTAAAACTGCAGAGTAAAGAGAAGGTGGATGAATGGAACTAGCCGACTCGTATAGGTATTTGTTAGCTAAGGTAACGAAGGCTACTAGGAAGAAAAAAAAAAGAGAGTGAATCAAATAAAGGAAGGTAGGAGGGCGTGTGCAAATGACATGGAAGAAAAATGGAATTCGAACATCTACGAATAATAAGGTGGGAATATATGGGAGGATTGGTGAGCCAACTCTCCAGTACGGAAGTAAAGTTTGGATGTTGAAAGTGACTACCAAACAAAAATTTTAAAAAAAGGCTGAAGCTATTGTGTGGAAATGTTTGCGAGTTAGTGGGACTGAATTGGTAAGGGGTGTGGGGAAACAGTAAAGAACCAGTAAAAGTAAAAAATTAAAAAATGAGCATAGGTGATGGATGGGTCAGTCTTGAGATGGTTCAGCCATATGGAAACGATGCAGGAAAACAGGACAGTGAAAAGAGTATAGTATTCAGAGGCATTAGGAAGAAATAGGAGAAGACCTAAAAAGTGCTAAATAGTGTAAAAAAAGTACGTGAGAGGAAGGGCCTG
>NC_087203.1:108103080-108163080 GCF_015104395.2 Macrobrachium nipponense | reverse complement strand
ATACGTCCAGAGTTTGATCCACCTCAGCAATGGACAAAATCCTTCTTGCCCATTATCCCATTCTTTTGGGAACTTTTATTGAACTCTATCGATAACTTCAAGAGATATCTGGTGTCTGGTGGCCAGAAAAACAAACAAACCATGTACGTAAAACCTCTGTCCAACCTCTCTACCGACAAAAATTTATTATTCACCTTGCAACAAACAACAGAAGTACAAGTTTATTGTTCTTTCAAATGATATATATTTCTGCATCTGTCCGGTGACAAGGATTCAGGAAGTCAATCAATTATATTCAAGTCTCTTTGGGTGGGATTTCAACTGATGGGCCACTCTTCTCGAATCCTTACAAACAGTTTCCTTGTGCATTATCTTATGTAGGAGGTTTCGTGCGTTTGTCGTTAAAGGAAAGGATGGAAGAAAGTATAAACACTTTACATGTATAATATATATATGTGTGTGTGTGTATGTCTAATAAAAGGAGTCCATAAAAACGCCAAAATATAGAAAGTAAGTACTATATTTCAAGAGACTGATGAGAGAGACAGCAGTCTCTGAAATATAGTACTTACTTTCTATATTTTGGCGTTTTTATGGGCTCATTTTATTAAATAGAATTCTGTTGTACCAGACCATTTTTACCAGTCATATATGTGGGTGTGTATATATAGTATATATGTATATTTATACATATATGTAATATATATATATGCGCGTGTATGTATACATATATTATATATATATATATATATATATATATATATATATATATATATATATATATATATATATATATATATATACACACAAACAAACACACACATATGCACACACACATATATATGTATATATAGACTAAATTTTGTGTGCATGTGGGAGGGTATTTTCAACCTTCTTAAATAACTAAATAACGCAGACTAAAGAAAAGTGACAAAACCTGTCAAAAGTGATTTAACAATGAAGACTGGACAACAAAAGATCCAAAAGTAACAGACAGGTGCCGGACACTCCATTCAGGCATGACAGTGACTGGTTTTGAAAGCAAAGAAACAAAACGATTCATTTAAATGCAGTGGACGGACAAGAGTATAATTGTAATGAGTCATAACATGTTTGCATTGACGCACCTTTTTGGTCAGACATTTTCAATATGGCCATGTTAACGTTTTCCTGTCAGCTTTCAGGAAGAACTAATACTACAGATGCATTTTAATACTAAGTTATTTCTTTTTAGGAAGAATGGGCATACTGGGATAGGTCTTAATTCTTCACCGTTTTACTGGCAATATTTTTCGACCTTACCCAAACTATATTTTCTTTAAAGGAAGGGGTTATAACACTGTTTAAAATGCCACATGGCGTAAGTATGAATGTTGATGACTCCACGGTGAAGTGTATTTTTTTTTTACTTGAAACGTCATCTGACACTCTAGGATAAAACGAATACAAACAATAAGCTGCACATATGTTACATGTTACTAAAAAAAAAAGGAAATTTTCTAATTTTACAGTAAAAGCTCTCTACAGGTTGTCGAAAAAATCAGAATGGAGAATCTCCCTCAAGTCAGTATTTTCATAAAAAAAAAAACTCAAAATAAGAATTAGTCATTCTATTATTGTAGCGAGAAACTTGGGACAGGCCAACATGAATATTATTGTTTCCTAAAATAAGCAATGACATCTTAATCTTATAAGATCTTTCAAAATCCAGTGAAAATTGCGTCGAAGTCTCTTCGGCTAAATAGAGTTTTCTGTAAAGCGTATAATACTGTATGAAACTCTCTGCCGCGGCCAATGAAACTCTCAGCCATGGCCCAATGATGACCTGTGCTTTTGGCACGTGCTATCATGGCTAACTTAAACCTTAAATGAAATAAAATCTACTGAGGCTAGAGGACGGCAATTTGGTATGTTTGATGATTGGAGGGTGGATGATCAACATACTAATTTGCAGCCCTCTAGCCTCAGCAGTTTTTAAGGTCTGAGGCCGGACAGACAAATCGCCATCTCAATAGTTTCCTTTTACAAAAAACTAAAACAGCTTCTGCTTACATTAAAATTACAGCAACTTTATAGCCACGGAGTTTCGTGGAGAACTTTTATTTTATCCCTATTACAAATTCAAAAACTGCCAATAGCATTAGTGCAACTCTTGTTCAATTCTCATTGTACTATAATGTCTTCAAATAAGTAAAAGTTGGGGTCAATTGTTCGGATAAGTTCTTCCTTTCTGCAGCTGTTCTTCACGATGCCACCCTCCCTGTCTTTAGCAAGCATTTTGTGATGAGTCTGTCAGTCTCACGCCTTCTCAAACCAAACTGCGACCCCCAACAGCCATCTAACCATTAGGTAAATCATTCATTGCTTGATCATCAGAGGCAACAATGGAACCTGATGAAACGTATCATCTTCCTGAAAGTTTACTCATGACTTTTAGCTTTCGCAGTTTTACAATATACCACAAACTTTTCATTCAAATTAAACTAAAATCAGGCACATATTCAGACTCTCCCAGAAATTCAATCTTTCAATCTCAATATTACTAATTCGGATCACGCGGATAAAAATTTAGATTTTCGTCGAGCTACGATCAATTTCCCCGCACATTTCTTGGAGTGATACAGACGTACCCATTTACACGTACCCACGGACCTCCTGACTTGCTCTTCTTCTCTAAAAACCCATCACCTACACCTGTTCTTTCACTCTCGCCTCACTCAAGCACAACAGTTTTGGCTTCCTTTATTTTGTTCCACGGGCGTACACGTCAAAATCATATGATTTAATATTTAACGTTTTTATTTTTTCTATCTTTGCAAGAAAAACGCACTGTACGCTGTGGTTCAGACCACACGTACCCAGCTATCTGATTATTCTGATGCTGTGGCAGACTGGCACGAATGGTTATTTCATCTCACAGCATCCTTAATAGGCAAAAGAAGTGAATGTGTATGGCCTCTGTGAAGAAGGGTCATCAGGAATCTAAGGACAGGTATACCCTCAACCCAAGATGTCCAAAACTCTGCTTTATCTTGGGATTCGATGCATCAATATTCCACGCCTTTCCAATTTCATGGTACCAGCCAATAACAGGTTGATATAACTTCAAGTAAGTTGATATATATATATATATATATACTTATTCGAAGTTATATGAATCTGTTGTGGACTGGTTCCGTGAATAAGCGTGTATACTAAGAAATCAATGCTATAAAAAGTGGCAAAAAAGCCTAGAGTATTGGCGTATCGTGCCCCAAGGTAAAGCAGAGTTTTAGTGTATATATATATATATATATATATATATATATATATATATATATATAGAGAGAGAGAGAGAGGGAGAGAAGAGAGAGAGAGAGAGAGAGAGAGAGAGAGAGAGAGAGAGAGGAATTACCTGTACATCTTATCCCATTAAGAGGCATTGCCTTAGATATTAACCACTCAACTCAGCAAATATTTTAAGATTAAGTTCCTAGCACATTCCCATAACCCAACAAACAACCAATGCACTTAATTGACTGCCACCTTCTGTAAACATCAGAACAATATGTTAACGGGACCTGACTATATAGCTCAATCCTATCAGTTCATATAAATCTATATTTCTATCGGTTTTGAAAACAACTTCACTGGCAAACAGGCCGAAGAGCGCCTCAGTGGCGTGGTCGGTATGGTCTTGACCTGCCACCTCGGTGGCCGCGAGTTCGATACTCGGGTATTTCATTAAGGTGTTAGGGATGTGTATTTCACGAGGAACAAGCACATCAAAAGGGCCATTGACTTGAAATTCAAGCTTCCAAAGAATGTTGGTTTCAACCTCCCAACGCAGACCCCTACACAGCAGTAGCAACTGATCATGATACAGAGCCAGCGATTTTTCATCGCCCTAGGGGAAGATGCGAACTCGCGACATCTGATTGGCAATCCACGACACTAACCACTATACCCGAGGATGGAGGAATATGGTCATAATCTGTTACAATAAACCATGTGACTTTTGGGCTAAGAAATGATACAGAAACAGCGATTTTTCATCGTCCTGGGAGAGACGCGAACTCGCGACATCTGATTGGCAGGCAGTCCACGACACTAACCACTATATCCGAGGATGGAGGAATATGGTCATAATCTGTTACAATAAACCGTGCGTCTTTTGGGCTAAGAAATTAATTACTGTACAGTAATGAGTGATATTTGTAACTTGCTAAGAATAAGAGGGGTGAACATCATCTAGGGTCACCGGTTCTGAAAGTGTATATATATAAACAAGAGTTCTTTCTTGACGAACAAGTAAAAACTCCCTTATTTTTCAGTGCAAAACAGATGAAAAAAGAAAGGAACGATTTTCCCGATTCATAAAACCTTAAATATTTCTAAACGACCAAAACTTAAACTCAGTGCGCCCACATATAATTTACAGGAAATATGTAGAGTCTACGAGTAAATTATCCGGCGTCAACACTGGCTCCTTTTACACGTTTGCAGAGTGAGGGTGCCCTAGAATCATTTTACCGGAGAGAGAGAGAGAGAGAGAGAGAGAGAGAGAGAAGACGAAAGGTCCTTTACATACCTGTCACTTGCCCTACTTAATGAGATTATAAAGACAAGCGAGGAAAAAATGGGCATGTGGCTTGAGAGAGAGAGAGAGAGAGAGAGAGAGAGAGAGAGAGAGAGAGAGACCAAAACCCTAAACAAAGCTAAACCACGACGTCCCTCCATAAGCCTAAACAACTTATGTGATTCAGCTGGCTTAGTCAACCGCTCATTGTTCGCGTAACTGACTTTAATGGCACAGAGAGAGAGAGAGAGAGAGAGAGAGAGAGAGAGAGAGAGAGAGAGCCAAAACTACTAAGCACAGCCATTCACTTCTGACATTTCAAACCTTCTTAGCAAGCAGAGAGAGAGAGAGAGAGAGAGAGAGAGAGAGAGAGAGAGAGAGAGAGAGAATATGTTTCAGCTTAAAAGCGACTGGACAAACTATGATGTTTCTTGAAGGCCTTGTTTGTTTATAATAATAATAATATTATTAATAATAAAAAGAGCTATTTTTTCACGGTACTGGTGTACTATTTAGTAATAATGATGTTATCTATATGATTCCCTTTAAAATGAAGGTTTTTGTATGTTTGTATGTCCGTTAAACTCCCAAAGTATAAATCAATTACACACACACGCGCACACACACACACACACACACACACACACACACACACTACACACACATATATATATATATATATATATATATATATATCGAGCTACAATGTCCTTTAATATCTAATTCGCTCTACCTCAGAATTAATATATTTTCATATATGCTTAACCGAAGGGGAATTTTTTCTCGATAATAGATTTGCCTGGACCAGGGCGCGAACCTATGGATCCTTTCAAACCCAGGAACGTCAGTGAAGCTTTACCTATATGTAGTTTTGGCTCGAGAGTGAAGCAGGCTTAATAATAATATTAATAATAATTCTCCTTGGGTGAAGAATTGAATGTGATTTTCGCAATCTTTCTTTGAATTTCTGTTTTAACAAATAATAATATTTAAATAGAAAATTAAACTGACTTCTTATCGAGTATATATGTGCACTTAATAAACATTATTCTCACTAAACATACGTTATCCATATACAGTTTCCTTATAATTATTATTATTATTATTATTATTATTATTATTATTATGTCATTGCATGAAATACAATCAATGCTTTATTCATTACAATCTTCCTTTGTATGTAAAATATATATACATATATAAAGGGTGAAAAAACATAAATAAAATTCCAAGCGTATAAACTTCGAGACAGATGAGATACCTCTCACAATGAAAGAAGGATTCACCCTTGAATTTATTACAGGATGCCACTTCCAAGGGGACGCTGCATTGACTACAGAATTTACAAACAGCAATTCAGGCCGAGTAATTTCGAAGGCATCCAAGAGCTGTGCTTTTCATGGAATTGACAATTCGGGGAAGCATATATTCCTGAGATTTGTGTTAGTAATTGCACCACCCAGGTATCTTTTTTTATTCTCCTAGGTTGGGTTAGGTAGAGTTGAAGCAATGGTGGAGGAAAATTTAGTGTGGGAAACATAATGAGACTATTTTCAAGAACATGCTATGGTCTGTTTTTAAGATATGGCGTCCCGCTTTTTTCCATGGACAGGTTCCGGTACTTCGTTACATCTCGGGAAAATGCTTCCTGGAAGCCATATCTTCAAATCTAACCAAAGAAACTTCTTGAAAATAACCTCATCGTGTTTCCCACACCCAAATTACCCGGGGAGGCAATCTTAAGGATAACCTGACGTAACCTAGGGGCATGGCCAAAAAAAAAAAGAAAAAAAAAAAACTGGGGCTGGTGCAATACTAGCATACATTTCCGGAATTTGCTACTGGAAACAGGTTGTGAACTCCGTAAAACGGCTCAGTAAAATATATAATCCCTTCTTAAACTTTTAGGATGTCACTGGCGCTCCTAACAATGTCGACTTTAAGATCAACATTCACATATAGGTCTCAAAAATGCTCTAGAATAAACCGAGATGAAATGGCAATTCATTAATAAAGCTCAAGGCCAATACAGTACTATATTGGCCTTGATAAAGCTATAACACTGTATAACGTGGTATAACAAATCGCGAGGAAGCAGATCTGACGTCAAATGCCTCCCTAAAAGGAGGAAAAACACCGGTACATAAAAATCGAAAACCTCAAAGGGGTACGAAAAAATCTGTTGACAAACCCCAAGGGAAATGGGAATCAACTCTATATCAATTTCTAGGTGTTACGATCAATCAGCTTGTTACCAGCAAGGCCCAAGGGACAAGCCTCCAGTGCCCTTTCTGTTTACATCTTCTGAAATCAGGTGTATCGGTGGGTTATGGAAATATCGTTGCTTGAGAGATTGGAAAATGACGAAGAAGAAGAAGGGCAGGCTTAGTAAAGATGACAGAGGTAATAAGAGTGTCACGATTGAGGTGGTATGGACATGTGTTGAGGATGGATGACGAAGAGGGAGCGAAGAGGGCTTGGAAGGAACCTGTTAGAGGAAGAAGATCAAGATCGAGACAGAGAATTAGATGGCGAGATAAAGTGAAAGAAGATATGGAGGGAAGAGGTTTGGTGGAGGATGATGCCTTTGACAGAAGGGGACTGGAAAAGGCCCATCAGGCAACCGACCCCTTAATGTAGGGATAACGGTGGGAAAGAAGGTTTTATTATGTACTTCCTAATATTTATTTATTCATTTCTCTATCTATCATCTTTTCCTATAAACGTCTCTCTGCAGGCCGAGTTCTCCTTGGAGCCATCTTTGCTTTATAGTTATAATCTGTTTTTCTTCTTTCCCACCGTTATCCCTACATTAAAGGGTCGGTTGCCTGATATGCCTTCTCT
The DNA here is from genome assembly GCF_015104395.2 of Macrobrachium nipponense. NCBI lineage: Eukaryota > Metazoa > Arthropoda > Malacostraca > Decapoda > Palaemonidae > Macrobrachium > Macrobrachium nipponense. The sequence continues at coordinate 108,155,678 of NC_087203.1, read as the reverse complement.
TCCACTGCTTTCTATCAAAGGCATCATCATCCACCAAACCTCTTCTCTCCATATCTTCCTTCACTTGATCTCGCTTCACTTTACAATCTGTCAACTCTGCCCAAAGGGTCTTCTAGCTGAAGGTACGAAATACAAAGAAAGAAAGACAGAAGAAAAATATGCCCAGTCCAAAGGTATTTTAGAACCTGTCTGTTATATGCCAAATCAGTCAATAAAATCGATAAATCCATCAATTTGCCAAAGGCTAATGAGCATTCGAAAGTAATACTAAGCCATTAATAAAAGATTCGCGTCTGCAGAACGTGTTGCAAATACTGAGGTAAGGTATACATCTCGCATGCAAAGCATAATCTTCTAAAATAAGAGAGTTGCGGTTTAGTACTTGCAATTTGCAATTTAATCGTTCATATCCAGACTGACTTTTCTCCTCGTCCTTGCTCTGTTCCTGTTCTTATTATATTCTTTTCCATTGTTTTTATAAAAATGTACACACTACTGAACAACAACAACAACAACAACAACAACAACAACAACAATAATGATAGCGCAGTTCATTTGGAACCAACAAAGCGAGCCTTTATTGTTTTTGTAAAATTGTACACTCTACTGAATAGAAAAAAAAAATAATAATAATAATACAGCAGGCCATTTGGAACCAACAAAGCGAGCCTCTAATGTTTTTTTGTAACAATGTGCACTCTACTGAATAATAATAATAATAATAATAATAATAAAATAATAATAATATAATAATAATAATAATAATAATAATACCAGTCATTTGGAACCAGCACCGCTGATACCTTGAGAACTCCCAACACTCCCCCCGCCCCCCCCCCCCCCCCCCCCCCCCCCCCCCCCCCCCCCCCCCCCCCCCCCGCCCCCAAAAAAAAAAATTTGTAAGAATCCAACCGTAATCAAAGCTTTTAGCTCAAAGGAACAAAAGTAATCACAGACATCTGCATATTCAAGAGTATTGCACCACGCTGATGGAGCAACAGCCAAGCCTACAGTCACGTTCTTTGTATAGGACGATGAATAAAGTAAAAAAAAATTTTACACATTATTATTATTACCTTTGAAAAAACTAGATGCTCATAATCTGCATTTAGTAAATTATTATAATTAATAACTTTGCTAATGAGGTTGTATTCTTTATATCTGGTTTGTGTTTGTTCGTTTCTCGTCAAATTAATTTCTTCTAGCAGGGTTAAATAAATAAAAAAAATACACCAAGATTTGTTCGTCGTAATCGAGTTTTCTCGGTATATTGCTGTATGAGCCGCGGCCTATGAAACTCTCAGCCGGCCGTGATGGCCTGTGTTTTTGCGGTGCCCTAGGCACGATTATGGCTAACTTTAACCTTGAATAAAATAAAACTTACTAAGGCTAGAGGGCTGCATTTTTTTGTTGATGATTGGAGTGTGGATGACCGACATACTAATTTGCAGACCTCTAGCCTCAGTAGTCTTTAGGATCTGGGCGGACGGACAGGCTTTAATTAAAGCCGGCACAATACTTTTTCTTTTACATAAAACTAAAAAGTCAGAGGCCACAAACTCGCCTTGTGGTAAATTAAAACTGGATAGAATACATCTTTTGCGAACAACAGGAAATTATAAATCAAATACATATGAAAATATCAAATAAGTAAGTGATGAATATATTTACGTATAAAAAAAACACTAGCAACGGTTTAAATAATCCATGCCAAAAGATTCTCGACAAAAAGAAGAAAAAAAAAAAAAAAAAAAAAACAGATAATTCGAGAATGGTCGCACCTCCGACATCAGAAAAGGATCATTATGAAAATCTAATTGAATATTCCTTGGTCTGTAGCCTCAACAACCCTCCCCCCACCCTACCCCCTCCTTCCCCACACCGTAAACCCCCCCCCCCCCCCCCACCAATAATTTCCTTCCTTATCCCTTGGCCACTACAAAATTTTGCTGTCATTAGTCAATAACTTTATGAAATACCTTGAAAGGAAGAAAAAAAAAAGACAAACGAACATCTAATCACAGGTAAAAATATAACTTTCGTGTTCAACTACGTGCAACTTTCATGCAACTTACGTGCAACTTCGTGCAACTTCAGCGGCTGAGGTAACGTAACAACAGCCACCCACCTGAGGAACACCGAAGTCAGTATCCGGCCAGGTTCTGGGGGCAAAAGCAGAGGGAACTCTAGAATGGAGCAATTAAGTTCTGATGACGAATTTGCATGCAGAACGATTCGCGGAGGGAAATTGCGGCGAATTAACTTTCCATACAAGCGCTTCGGAATTGACTTGCGGCCATTTTATGAAAATACTGCCATGACTACTACTGATGATGCGACTGCTATCATTGGAAAGTCTAAATCCCTTGGAAGGTCAAACGACGAAAATAATTACTATAGAACAACATCATGGTCGTATATACTGAAATAATATTAATAAAGCTATGCTGCTATCAAATAATTAGCTGCCGCGTAAGTAGGTAATGTTTTACATACCTATTACCGTTAAATTATAGCAACACCTACATCCATTTAGCGGTGATTTGCCAAGGTACGTTGGAGACAACCTCTCTCTCTCTCTCTCTCTCTCTCTCTCTCTCTCTCTCTCTCTCTCTTAATGATAAATAGTGTTACAAAATATTTTATCTTATAATTATATGCTCTCTCTTTGCATTGTAGGTCGTTTCGTGATTATACATAATTATTTATTATAACGACTGATATACATACTCTAACCTGCATTCAGACATTTAGACGTACCTACATACATATATACATGCATATATACATACATATATATACATATTTAGATATGTGTGTACGTGTGTGTATGTGCGCACGCGTGTATAAATGCATGCGTGGTCTCTGCTGCGCATATGTGAGGAAGGACATGGAGAATCTTACACATCTATAAAGTGTGTAACGCAGAAATTATCAGCAGCGTATGTTCGGGGTTACAAAATGGTGAATAATACACTTAACTCAACAATCTAGAAAAATCCTTGAGAAAGTTCCTCATATACAAATAAAAAAAAGAGGAATAAACGTAAACATCTAAAAATTTCCCTCACTTTCGCCCAGGGAGAAAGGGTACGTGTACACACACACACACACACACTTACAGAGGGAGCGAGAGAGAGACCCGTTCTGCAAGAAAAGTTAGCCAAGCACTCATCTGAAACATTAAGGGTGATCATTTCGGAGATTAAACCGCCAAGAACTCGTTTACATAAGCTCTTCTCTACTGCCGCTCCTGTTCCCGACCGCGAGGCAGGAGTTTCAGAAGTCTTGAAGTCTTAAAGCCTACATATTGCACACTAGAAGTCTACAAGTCTAGGATGTTTTGCGACGTTCTAGAAGTTCTGACGTCTATACCTCTGGAAGTTTGACGTCTAAAAGTCTTCATATCTTTAAGCCTACAAATATCGAAGACTAGAAGTCTTAAATTCTAGAAGTTTTGACGTCTAGAAGTTTTCACGTCTAAAAGTCTTCATATCTTTAAGCCTACAAATATCGTAGACTAGAAGTCTTAAAGTCTATGTAGAAGTCTAGAAGTTTTGACGTCTAAAAGTCTACAATTTTTGACGTCTAAAAGTCTTTAAGTCTAAAAGTCTTGAAGTCCTATAATACATCTAGAAGTCTTGAAGTCTAAAATCTTGAAGTCATATATATATCTAGAAGTCTTGGTATCTAGAAATTTTGAAGTCTGAAGTCTGCAAGCCTCTCTTGAAGTCAAGAATTCTTGAAGTTTTGACACCTAGAAGTCTTGAAGCTTAGATTCTTGAAATTCCACAAGTCTAGAAGTCTTGAAGGCTAGGAATACTGAGGTCTTAAAGTCTAGAAGTCTTTAAGTCAGAAGTCTTGAAGGCTGGGAATACTGAAATCTTAAAGTCTAGATATCTTGAAGTTTAGAAGTCTTGAGCGCTGGAAGTACTGAAGTCTTAAAGTCTAGAAATCTTGCAAACACTAGAAGTCTAGAAATCTTGAAGTCTAGAAGTCTTGACGGCTGGAAGTACTGAAGTCTTGAATTCTAGAAATCTTGAAGTCTAGAAGTCTTGATGGCTGGAAGTACTGAAATCTTAAAGTCTAGAAATCTTGAAGTTTAGAAGTCTTGAGGGCTGGAAGTACTGAAGTCTTAAATTCTAGAAATCTTGAAGACTAGAAGTCCCGAAGCCTCGTTCGCTTCCCCTTGAATCTCATGGTTTCAATTCCAAGAACCGAATGATTTTTTGTAACATAACCTAAAGTCATTTTTATTTGGAGAGAAATCTGGAAGATTTCTCAAGGCAGAAACCCACATATGGCGGAGAAAATCATTCCTTAACCACGAATTACTGCTTGATAAAATGAACTAAAATTCCTATCTTAATCGTTTCTCTCTAGACAATAACTTTCTACGGTAGGGACAGCGGACCACGAATCCTGTAATCTGCTTCCGAAGTAAGAGGTGTCGTAACCAAACAAGGGTGAGAAGTCTATTACCACTTTCAAAAAGATTGTCAGCTTCTAAGAGTTGGCAGATCTAACAAGTTTCGTAGGATTCCATTTCTAAATCGTAAAAAGAAAATAATGATTGCCTCCGTGCCTTACCCGTGTATTTACCCTCGCAAACTGAATTACTCTTCCGCACTCTTCCGCACCCTTTTACACAAACCCGTTTCGCTCGAGTTTCCAGTACTCAGATGTATATGGTTCTCCTTGTATTGGCCGGCCTCATTAATAGGTAATCGATCTCTTCGCCTCATATAGACCTAAGTAAAATGCAAAGTCATACTTCACCTCCCAAAGCAAAATATGGATTTATCGTTTGATTTCTCTTTGATGTCCATGATAACACACATTGTAATATATATATATATATAATAATATATATATATATATATATATATATATATATATATATATATAATATACACTCTATAATACTATATAAAGATATATATAAATATGTGTGTATGTGTGTGTTTATTGTCTGTATGCACTCACACACAAATACACACACGTATATAATACATACACACAAACATTCACATAAATTACACAGTAACCTGGTGATATAAGTCAATATCTATTCTTTATCATCTCGGTTTTCCTATAGCTACATGGATTGTATTTCCCTCTCTTTCTTTACAGTTAGTATGGAAAATAACACTGAATAAGTATACAAACCTATGTGTATCCTCTCGTTCGAGCTTTAAAGCACTTATTTCTAAGAACTCCTTTCCTCAGATGCTTTCTGTGTTTAACATTGCTTATGCTAGCTTTATCAAGTAAGCATTTATTCCAATCATTGTAAGAACAAACATCGTTTGCAAACAGATGAAGTATTACTAAATTATATAATTTCCGTCATTCTAACGTGTGCAGGAGGCTCACATTTATACAAATTTCCCTCCTAATACGCTGCTACAAATTTATTTTCTCTATTAATTTTGTTTCCTTCAATTTAATTTCTATCCAAGTGCAGTGATACAGATTTTGATCGAGTTGTTTAACCACGCGATACGGTAGACAAATTTGTTTAAATTTGTGTTGCAATCGGCGTGATTTATCTTCTATTCCGGTGCTCTAGGCTCAGATTTAATTTCTATCCCTTTATAGTAGGCATAAATTTATTGTTTCCTGGATTTAAGGTGCTTATACCTGTTAGATCAGTTAACTATAAAAATATATTTCAGAGAATCTTTGCCTGATTAAATCATTTATATGAAGTTAACTATAAAAATATAAATCAGAGAATCTTTGCCTGATTAAATCATTTATATGAAGTTAACTATAAAAATATAAATCAGAGAATCTTTGCCTGATTAAATCATTTATATGAAGTTAACTATAAAAATATATTTCAGAGAATCTTTGCCTGATTAAATCATTTATTTCCCTGAGCGCTGATACCTAGAAACTGTGAAGGGTGGTTCTTTAAAATCAGATTCATACCACTAGACAAAAATGTTTCCGATTGGCAATCTGAGGACCAACGAAACAAGAAATAAAAATGATTTCAGAATACCGAGTAAAGAACTGACCACGCACGAATTAAAATGCTTCGTGAGTGGTCATCTTTTGAGAAGTAACATGAGTTACATTATACTCAGTGGTCATTTGGACCTGCCGTAATTTGGTAAAAACCTAACTTGAGAAGACAGTACCAGGAACTAGAACACTGCTTCAGATTGACAACGCAGATACTGGTGACATTCGAATCATGACAGTTTCGGAGAACTGACTTAAGACCAAGGCAATACAAACTGGAAGTGGTTTGAAAGTAGTACTCCCTGGGTGGAAAAAATAAATCTACTCTAAATCTATTACGATGGAGAACAAAATTTTTAATATGCACCTAATCTTCTGGAGAAAGAAATCTGAGGCTACTATATAATTAGACAAAAAATAGGCGACTGTTGTACTGATATGGAGAACTGAACCTGTGCTTACTGATCTAACAGGTATAAGCACCTTAAATCCAGGAAACAATATATTTATGCCTACTATAAAGGGATAACAAGTAAATCTGAGCCTAGAGCACCCGAATAGAAGATAAACCACGCCAACTGCAATGAGAATGTAAACAAATCTGTCCACCGTATCGAGGGGTTAGACAATTTTACAAATCTGTATCACTGCACTTGGGTACTTGGATGGAAATTAAATTGAAGGAAACAAAATTAATAGAGAATATAAATTTGTGTCAGTGCATTAGGAGGGAAATATAAATGTGATCCTCCTGCACCCAATAAGGACAATAAATCTATCCCTAACGTATTGGAAGTGAACATTAAAGCTGTACCTACTTTATAAGGAAGGAGACTAAATCTGCGCTCGTAGTTTGAGAAGCATCAGTAAATTTTTACCTACAATATCTTTCCTCGGAGTGACATAACAACTGGACGTGTTGTTCCACAGCTGAATAGTTATAGCTGAAAGTTTCTGCAGTTTTATTTTCTTTGGAGCAACCCCTACTCGCGAAAAAATGGCTTAATGCATACAAAAAAGCTTAATCCTATTTTTCACTTAGTTCCTCTAAAAAAATACAATTTTTTAATTATGCTAATTACTCGATATTACCATATACATTTTATAGCATCTTAGTTACGTAAATATTAAAATGCAAATAGGTACTGGGGAAGTCATCCTCTGCCATTTGTATGGATGACCATATTTGAGAAACCCATTTCTATGTAAATATCGTAAAATATCACACCGTTGTAGAGAGAAAGAGAGAAAAAGAGAAAGGCAATGTCACTTTAAAATCTGATAGATACTGTTCAATAATTGACAATTCACATGCAGCTATAATCAGCTTACAAACGTCTCTTAGAAAAACGAGTAGAATGATATAAGGGGTTTTTAACTCTCTGCAAAAGATGATTGGTAATACAGTGTGACTGTAATCAAACAAATCACTTACAAAATACATAACATCACTAAATCCAACGTAAATTAAATAATAAATAGTTAGTATGAACCAGCAGCGTTGTAGGATATCTTGCGGTCAAAAAAGTCAAACACATATTAATTAATACCAGGAAAACACCGAAGGCATCACGATATGAACAACAATAAATGGCTTGGTATTCAATTACAATAATTGCAAAATTAACTGCAGCTACATAGGCCAATATCACCAGTAAACACAGAGCGAATTCATTAAAGATCCAGCTGTCACTTTTAGTGTTTTATAAAGTTTTCGGGTTAGATAAAACGAACGACTCTAAAAACACGATTTCTTGGAAAAAACGAAAAATGTCTTGGAATCGATAAAAAAACAAATTCGAAAGCTCGCCGCATTCTTAAAAAAAATGCAGCCAAGCTGAAGTTTGGAAAGAAGGTCTCTGAAGTTAGGGTTAGTTCCCTACACGTGTATCTTAATGTCAGAAAAAAAAAGATGAAATTCTAGGTCAATGGCGAAGGTCTAGGTTATGAAATTCAACGGAGTAGGTCAACGCAAATCGTGATTGATTTTCCAATATCAAGCGGCCCCTTTACGGCACCTCATTTGCATTTTACATTTCACTAGACTTTGTTTTCCTTTGCTCTGTGTTCCTACGTTATCCGCGAATAAAATTCCACGGCCAGTCTTTTATAGCAGACAATAAAATGGGCAATGATTCAGAATCTCACAGACACCCCAGGGAAATCGATAAAGGTGGATTCCACTGTTGTTAGATCGAGTCCACCGGTGATATGCACGACAGAGCAACCAGACTCGCTGAACAGCAGCACCAATATGCAGTAAATGTACCTCGATGTCGAACTTCTCAGTCGCTTGCCGGATGCGTTAGAGTGAGGGTGCGTCCCATGGCTCCGGAAAGCGCTGCCAGATGCATGATCCATGGCGAACTTTAACCTTCAATAAAATAAAAGCTACTGAGGCTTGAGGGTTGAAATTTGGTATGTTACATGACTGGAGGGTGGCTGATCAAATTACCGATTTGCAGCCCCCTAGCCTCAGTAATTTTCTGGATCTGAAGGCGGACAGAATAAATTACGAACGGACGGACAGACAAAGCTGGCGCAATAGTTTTCTTTAACAGAAAATTATGAAAGCTAATTCTTGTAGCAAATAAGACTAGGAAAATTTGATAATTGAAAAATAAACGAACACGGAATGATTAGGGATCTACAAGTCATCAATCTGTAGGACACTGCTGAAGGTCAAGGTCACCGGTGTGATTTAATGTAAATAAAAAAAAAAGCTAATTCTTGTAGCAAATAACACGTGGAAAAGATTATTGAAAAGTAACCGAACATAGGATCATTAGGGTTTTACAGGTCATTAATCTGCCATGTATCAATAAAGGTGAAGGTCAAGGTCGCTTTTGTGATTGAATATTAAAAAAAAAGTTCATTCTCGCGGCAATGATGCGTGGAAAAGATTATTAAAATATAAACTAACATGGAATCATTAGTCACTGGTCTGATTAAGTTCCTCACTGGACGAGTGGGTTACGCTCTCGACTATCAATCTGGTAGCCCGAGTTCGTTCCCAGTAACCACCAGCGCGGAAACAGAGGAATTTATTTCTGGTGATTAAAGTCATTTCTCGATATAATGTGGTTCGGATCCCACAATAAGCTGTAGTTCCCGTTACTAAGAAAGCAGTTGGTTCCTAGCCACGTGCAAAAATCTAATCCTTTCGGGACAGTCCTAGGAGAGCTGTTAATCAGCTCAGTGGTCTGGTAAAACTAAGATATGCTCAACTTTAACTGGTGTGATTGACATTTAAAAATCATTAAACTCGGGTTAAAATATAGAACCAAAAACTCACAGAGCTGACTGAATGACGCGGAATCCAAACCGTATTTGACACCAGTAACAAGAAATACATTCGATCTGAAAAATGCGTTAGGGCTGGCTTTAGGCAAATTAACGAAGCAACGAAGGAAGTGAGCAAAACCGAAAGATTCCCAAGCTGGTTCTCGAACGGCAATAATTATTGCGTCTGCAACTGCAATCCCAACTTTTCCCGCCACCCTTTATTGGTCTCTTTATGTACCGAAGTTGAATAGTAAATTTGTCATTAGCCAAAGGAAGTTGGGCTATTCGGAATGCATTTTCCTCCTCATAATGCCGGAGCATACGTCCCAGGACTTACAAGGAGAAGCTTTCTGCTACTTTATGGCGAAGTTCTATTTGAAAAATGAATGATGCAGACCACGGCCCAGGGAGTGTCATGAATCGCATTATGAAGATACTTTGGTTTTTTTTACTTGTTTTTTTTTTATTTGTTTTAAATTTTTTTTTTAACTACCAAAAGTTATCTGGAAACTTACATGAAAATAAGATTTTCGTCACTGAAAAACCGTATGTTATGCGTCATTTTCATCATGCTCTTTACAGATCTATACATTTATAGATCTTAGGCATAATGCCAAGCACTGGGGCAACTAAGGCCATTCAGCGCTGAAATGGAAATTGACAGTAAAATGTTTGAAAGGTGTAACAAGAGGAAAACCTCAATGCAGTTGCACTATGAATCAATTGTTAGCAGAGGGTGGACAGTAAGATGGAAGAAAGAGGATATAAACGGAGGTACAGTAAAAGTAATGAAAATGGTTGCAGCTAGGGGCCGAAGGGACGGCTGCAAAGAACCTTAAGTAATGCCTACATTGGACCGCATGAGGTGCACTGACGGCACTAACCCCCCACCGGCATCATGCTCTTTACAATCGTCGTACAAGCAACTACTCAAAAAGGCAACAAAGAGGTACTATTACTTATAGGAGTACTAGTAATAATGGAAGGCTATGAGTCATTCAATTCTGTTGAAACGGTACTAACCCAAACGACCTTTTGCTCTAAAACGAGATTTACTGGTCTCTGGCCAGATTTTGTCAGGGAGAAATTTGTCAGGGAGAAAATCGTCAAAAAAAAGAAAAAAAAATCCCTCAAAGTTGTCAATCCATGTATTTTCGCATCAACTTGCGTGAGAACTCGGCCCTGGTTTGCAATGAGCTTGTGTGTATGTGAGTGTGTGTTTTTTATGCACACAAACATGATTGCGGTTCGTATTCATATTATATACAAGCGGTTCTATTTTGCTGTGTATGTGTGTGAGTTCGCATGCACACAGACATGGATGCTGTTCGTGTTCAAGAATACGCAAGCAGCCATGAATTTTGTACACGTTTTGTATGTATACATACAAACATGAATTCCGTATATGAGTGTGTACATACAAATTAGCTTGAATACTAAATACGTGCGTATATACAACTGAGCACGGTTGTTATGCATATTTGTGTAATACAAATAAGCACTGCATTTCTTGAATGCCAATCAGAATATATAAAATGTTACTGCTTTTAAATAGAACTTTAAATTAATATTTCTAATAGAATTATATGCCAGGACGTTAAAAGCATTTACAATACGGAAATTATTTACGAGTTTATCGTTGCACGTAAGAGGGAAACTTTGCTACAATTCATCGGTCTCTGGTAGAGATATTTAATAGATTTTCAAAAACACTAATGGATTATAAAAAATGAAAGACATGCTCTCTCTCTCTCTCTCTCTCTCTCTCTCTCTCTCTCTCTCTCTCTCTCTCACATGCATAAAAATATGTTCAAATCAACTGTTCATACGCTGATAGTGAATTTCCAAAACATTAATACATTAATTAAAACATTATGATTTCTCTCTCTCTCTCTCTCTCCTCTCTCTCTCTCTCTCTCTATATATATATATATATATATATATATATATATATATATATATATATATATATATATATAATACACAGACACACACACACATATATATGTATATATATATATATATATATATATATATATATATATATATATATATATATATATATATATATGAAGGAAAACCAAACACGAACACACACGCCGAGTGATTGAAGAAAAGCGACATTACAGTGTTGTTACGAGGGAGACATCACAGCCATAAAGGTGATATTGATTCCCATTATTGTTTTATTATCGTGGCCAAGACCCATGAAATATGTGTGTGCTCCAGCAGCCTACGACCTCTTCTCTCTACTACCTCGTCCCCCTACGACCTCTTCCCTCTACGACCTCGTCTCTCTACGACCTCTTCTCTCTATGACCTCTTCTCTGTACGACCTCCTCCCTCTATGAAATCTTCTCTGTACGACCTCTTCCCTCTATGACCTCTTCTCCCTACGACTTCTCCCTCCAAGACCTCTTCTCTTCTCCCTACGACCTCTTTTCTCTTTGACCTCTTCTTTCTACGTCCCCTCCTCTCAATTACCTCTTCTCTCTAAGACCTCTTCTGTTTACGACCTCACCTCTCTATGACCTCTTCTCTCTACGACCTCTTCCCCTACGACCCCTTCTCTATATGACCTCGTTCCCCCTACGACCTCTTCTCTCTACGACCTATTCTCTCTACGATCTCTTCTCTCTATGATCTCGTCCCTCTACGACCTCTTCTCTCTACGACCTCTTCCCTCTACGACCTCTTCTCTCTACAACCTCTTCCCTCTATGACCTCTTCCCTCTACGACCTCTTCCCTCTATGACCTCTTCCCTCTACGACCTCGTCCCTAGGGCTACGACCTCTTCTCTACGACCTGCAAAAATGGAGAGGAGCAATCGTCCTGTTGAGGATGACGATAATTCTAGTAAGGATGAATGTTCTCATTACGGTGAGATGTTGTTGAATAATCCAGTGTGAAGTGTTGAAATCGTGGAAGTATTAAAGACAGTTACTACAATAATAATAATAATAATAATAATAATAATAATAATAATAATAATAATAATAATAATAATAATAATTAAACACAATAGAAGATGTAAAACAGAGGCTTAAGGCCAAAGCACATAAGATCCAACGGTACATGAACAGGAATAAGGGATACCAACAGAACAAACTATTCGGAACCAACCAGAAAAGACTATACAGCCAACTAAGAGGGGAAGACAACCACCCAGAAATTCCTGAAGCCGAACTAAGTAAGAGACTCTGGGAAAACATATGGAGCAATCCGGTATCACACAACAAACATGCAACATGGCTCCAGGAAGTCAAGGAAGAAGAAACAGGGAGAATAAAACAAAGATTCACAGACATCACGACAGACACAGTCAGACACCAACTAAAGAAAATGCCAAACTGGAAAGCCCCAGGTCCCGATGAAGTCCATGGATACTGGCTCAAAAACTTCAAGGCCCTACACCCACGAATAGCAGAACAACTCCAGCATTGTATCTCAAATCACCAAGCACCCAAATGGATGACCACAGGAAGAACATCCTTAGTACAAAAAGACAAGAGTAAGGGAAATATAGCCAGTAACTACAGGCCTATCACCTGCCTACCAATAATGTGGAAGTTACTAACAGGTATCATCAGTGAAAGGCTATACAACTACCTAGAGGAGACAAACACCATCCCCCACCAACAGAAAGGCTGCAGAAGGAAGTGTAGGGGCACAAAAGACCAGCTCCTGATAGACAAAATGGTAATGAAGAACAGTACGAGAAGGAAAACCAACCTAAGCATGGCATGGATAGACTATAAGAAAGCCTTCGACATGATACCACACACATGGCTAATAGAATGCCTGAAAATATATGGGGCAGAGGAAAATACCATCAGCTTCCTCAAAAATACAATGCGCAACTGGAATACAATACTTACAAGCTCTGGAATAAGACTAGCAGAGGTTAATATCAGGAGAGGGATCTTCCAGGGCGACTCACTGTCCCCACTACTCTTCGTAGTAGCCATGATTCCATGACAAAAGTACTACAGAAGATGGATGCCGGGTACCAACTCAAGAAAAGAGGCAACAGAATCAACCATCTGATGTTCATGGACGACATCAAGCTGTATGGTAAGAGCATCAAGGAAATAGATACCCTAATCCAGACTGTAAGGATTGTATCTGGGGACATCAGGATGGAGTTTGGAATAGAAAAATGCGCCTTAGTCAACATACAAAAAGGCAAAGTAACGAGAACTGAAGGGATAAAGCTACCAGATGGGAGCAACATCAAACACATAGATGAGACAGGATACAAATACCTGGGAATAATGGAAGGAGGAGATAAAACACCAAGAGATGAAGGACACGATCAGGAAAGAATATATGCAGAGACTCAAGGCGATACTCAAGTCAAAACTCAACGCCGGAAATATGATAAAACAAATCCATAAACACATGGGCAGTGCCAGTAATCAGATACAGCGCAGGAATAGTGAATGGACGAAGGCAGAACTCCGCAGCATAGATCAGAAAAACCAGGAAACATATGACAATACACAAAGCACTACACCCAAGAGCAAATACGGACAGACTATACATAACACGAAAGGAAGGAGGGAGAGGGACTACTAAGTATAGAGGACTGCGTCAACATCGAAAACAGAGCACTGGGGCAATATCTGAAAACCAGTGAAGACGAGTGGCTAAAGAGTGCATGGGAAGAAGGACTAATAAAAGCAGACGAAGACCCAGAAATATACAGAGACAGGAGAGAAAGACAGAAAGAACAGAGGACTGGCACAACAAACCAATGCACGGACAATACATGAGACAGACTAAAGAACTAGCCAGCGATGACAATTGGCAATGGCTACAGAGGGGAGAGCTAAAGAAGGAAACTGAAGGAATGATAACAGCGGCACAAGATCAGGCCCTAAGAACCAGATATGTTCAAAGTACGATAGACGGAAATAACATCTCTCCCATATGTAGGAAGTGCAATACGAAAAGTGAAACCATAAACCACATAGCAAGTGAATGCCCGGCACTTGCACAGAACCAGTACAAAAAGTGGCATGATTCAGTAGCAAAAGCCCTCCACTGGAGCCTGTGCAAGAAACATCAGCTACCTTGCAGTAATAAGTGGTACGAGCACCAACCTGAAGGAGTGATAGAAAACGATCAGGCAAAGATCCTCTGGGACTATGGTATCAGAACGGATAGGGTGATACGTGCAAACAGACCAGACGTGACGTTGATTGACAAGGTCAAGAAGAAAGTATCACTCATTGATGTCGCAATACCATGGGACACCAGAGTTGAAGAGAAAGAGAGGGAAAAACTGGATAAGTATCAAGATCTGAAAATAGAAATAAGAAGGATATGGGATATGCCAGTGGAAATCGTACCCATAATCATAGGAGCACTAGGCATGATCCCAAGATCCCTAAAAAGGAATCTAGAAAAACTAGAGTTTGAAGTAGCTCCACGACTCCTGCAGAAGAGTGTGATCCTAGAAACGGCACACATAGTAAGAAGAGTGATGGACTCCTAAGGAGGCAGGATGCAACCCGGAACCCCACACTATAAATACCACCCAGTCGAATTGGAGGACTGTGATAGAGCAAAAAAAAAAAAAAAAAAATAATAATAATAATCGAAAAACTCAATGTGAATTACTGAAATTTTTTTAGTATTAAAAATTATCATTATAAAAAATTCCTCGTATATTAAAAAATGTACTTAATAATAATAATAAAAATAATAATAATAATAATAATAATAATAATAATAATAATAATAATAATAATAATAATAATAATAATAATAATAATAATAGTAACGAGAACTGAAGGGATAAAGCTACCAGATGGGAGCAACATCAAACACATAGATGAGACAGGATACAAATACCTGGGAATAATGGAAGGAGGAGATATAAAACACCAAGAGATGAAGGACACGATCAGGAAAGAATATATGCAGAGACTCAAGGCGATACTCAAGTCAAAACTCAACGCCGGAAATATGATAAAAGCCATAAACACATGGCAGTGCCAGTAATCAGATACGGAGCGCAGGAATAGTGGAATGGACGAAGGCAGAACTCCGCAGCATTGATCAGAAAACCAGGAAACAAATGACAATACACAAAGCACTACACCCAAGAGCAAATACGGACAGACTATACATAACACGAAAGGAAGGAGGGAGAGGACTACTAAGTATAGAGGACTGCGTCAACATCGAAAACAGAGCACTGGGGCAATATCTGAAAACCAGTGAAGACGAGTGGCTAAAGATCATGGGAAGAAGGACTAATAAAAGTAGACGAAGACCCAGAAATATACAGAGACAGGAGAAAGACAGAAAGAACAGAGGACTGGCACAACAAACCAATGCACGGACAATACATGAGACAGACTAAAGAACTAGCCAGCGATGACAATTGGCAATGGCTACAGAGGGGAGAGCTCAAGAAGGAAACTGAAGGAATGATAACAGCGGCACAAGATCAGGCCCTAAGAACCAGATATGTTCAAAGTACGATAGACGGAAATAACATCTCTCCCATATGTAGGAAGTGCAATACGAAAAATGAAACCATAAACCACATAGCAAGTGAATGCCCGGCACTTGCACAGAACCAGTACAAAAAGAGGCATGATTCAGTGGCAAAAGCCCTCCACTGGAGCCTGTGCAAGAAACATCAGCTACCTTGCAGTAATAAGTGGTACGAGCACCAACCTGAAGGAGTGATAGAAAACGATCAGGCAAAGATCCTCTGGGACTATGGTATCAGAACGGATAGGGTGATACGTGCAAACAGACCAGACGTGACGTTGATTGACAAAGTCAAGAAGAAAGTATCACTCATTGATGTCGCAATACCATGGGACACCAGAGTTGAAGAGAAAGAGAGGGAAAAAATGGATAAGTATCAAGATCTGAAAATAGAAATAAGAAGGATATGGGATATGCCAGTGGAAATCGTACCATATCATAGGAGCACTAGGCACGATCCCAAGATCCCTGAAAAGGAATCTAGAAAAACTAGAGGCTGAAGTAGCTCCAGGAACTCTGCAGAAGATGTGGATCCTAGAAATCGGCACACATAGTAAGAAAAGTGATGGACTCCTAAGGAGGCTAGGATGCAACCCGGAACCCCACACTATAAATACCACCCGTCGAATTGGAGGACTGTGATAGAGCAAAATAATAATAATAATAATAATAATAATAATAATAATAATAATAATAATAATAATAATAATCGTATTGGTAATAAATCTGTCTACTTAAGACAGCAAGTATTAAAAAGGTAATCATAAAAATAGTAATTGAATACAGATAAGCAGCTTATACGTATAATTAGCATTATTCGCTGAATATTTGCCTGAACTATTAAGCAAAATATGACATAATTTTCAATTTGTGATGCACTTGAATATAATTAAAGGAGAAGCCAGACCTTCAGCTTGAGGTCACAGGAAAAGAAAAGTCTATTATGAAATAACATGAAATTGATTGAATACATAAGTTTCATGATTAATTTGAGATTCTGAATGATTTGATGGCCGGTTCCGCTATTCTTCGTTACGTAGTGATGGCTTTAAAGAAATACCATAAAATGACTTAGAGGACTAATAAAGAAAACTTCCCTCTTTCATGACGAGTATGTACAATGCAATATGATATTCCCATGCTTTACATGGCTCATCTCTCTCTCTCTCTCTCTCTCTCTCTCTCTCTCTCTCTCTACACGCACACAATTTTTGTATATTGATTATATATATACGTATATTATTATATATATATATATATATATATATATATATGATAATATATATATATAAGATATATATATAATATAGTCTATAGTGTGTGTGTGTGTGTGTATATATATATATATATATATATATATATATATATATATATACATATATATACATACATATATATATATATATATATATATATGATATATATATATATATATATATTCTTGCTAACATCTTTACCCATCCTTTTATTGTCGCTGCCTTCTACAAACAGACAGACACACACACACACGTGTGTGTATCACAGCTTCGAACCTGTAACACCTCTCGACCCAGTTAAGAATGGGTACCAGCGTCTGCTGGAAGCCAAAGAGAAGACATGCTGGAATTAAAAGAGCCCTACCTTTCCAGCACTCCCTATTTTAAAGGGGATGAAACAACGGGCTGCTCTGTGAGCAAGAGCCCGTGCTGGCATAAGGCCAGCCTAATAAAAAACAACAACAACAGGGGATGAAAGCATGAGATGAGGTCAGTTAAATGCCTTCGACTGGCAAAGTTTAGCCAATTTTTGTAGCAAATTTTAGCAACATCGGATCTGGGCAGTAGCTAGACTGGTGAGCACCACGATAGTACATCAGACGCCGTTGACTTATAACCCCACGAGTATTAGCAGGGCAGGGCATAAGGCTTGCGATCTCATCCTGACTGTGAACGTTGAAATTAAATCTATTTCGTTAATATGTAAAAATATGCGATGAATTCGACAAGAAATCTCCAAAGAAACTCTTTCTTAATTGCTCAATAGATTGGCGAATTGATGCGATATGGCGTCGCAACTACGAGGGTCATCGTGCCAGGAAAGTCGTCCTAAAAAAAAGCTTACTGGTCAATTCACCTACATCAACTGGCGTCCCAAAGGCCATGGTGACCGGTGCTAAAAAACAAGTTTTTTTTTTTTTTTTTTTTTTTTTTTTTTCAACAGGGGATTCGAATTTGGTATATGGCCAGAGAACCATAGTAACCTTTGGCCATTTTTTCCCCCATTTTGTCTTGATTGGGGCAACCCTTTCATTTTATGGTCGTTATGGGGAGGCCATTCTGAAGTTAATTCCCGAAAATAATGCGTTACATTAATCAATATTATTGAGCAACAAATTTTGCTTCATCGTCTTCATAAGGATAAAATGATGAGGCATGGCTATTTCCAAAACGATATATAATATAAATATGTATAATATCAGTGGTGATATATCTATATATATATATATATCGAACATAGATATATAGATATATATATATAGATATATATATATATACATATATATATTATTATCTATATATATATATATATATATATATATATATATATATATATATAAATATATAACATCCTCCGTACGAAACGAGTTTGCTGCGCAACTACCGCATTACTCAAGTACCTCGTCACAGGTAATGTACCGTATTAACTATTTCATCACCTGGAATCTTCCTCCAAGCCACAACCCCCCCCCCCCCCCCCCCCCTCCTCCATCCCCTCCATCCCCACCATCCCCCCCTCAAGGGCATCCAGTATGCATTTATTGGCCACCTTTTCACTCCCCACTTTCTCTTTCCGGGTCTTTTGCTCTCACCTTTTCAAAGCTTCCTGAGAAGGAACAATTTCCGCGGGGAATAAAAAAGGGGAAGAATACGGGAGGGAGTGAATACGGAGGAATTTTTCCTCCGAAATGTCTCCGTTACGAATGTTGGTTAGGAGGAGGAGGAGTTCGTGGATGCAGAGGTATTTGAGATGGGGAGGATGAGGAAGAAGATGGATGCAGGAGTGAGAGGAGGAGGTGGAGGGATAGAGGGAGCGAGATTAGAGAGAGAGAGAGAGATGAGAGAGAGAGAGAGAGAGAGAGAGAAGAGAAGAAGAGAGAAGAGAAGAGAGAGGCGAGAGAGAGAGAGAGAGAAGAAGAAGAAGAAGAAGAGAGAGAGAGAGAGAGAGAGAGAGAGAGAGAGAGAGAGAGAAGAAGAAGAAGAGAGAGAGACAAAAATTAAAAGAAGAAGAAGAAGAAGAAGAAGAAGAAGAAGAGAAGAGAGAGAGAGAGAGAGAGAGAGAGAGAGAAGGCGACGGAGTGGAGATGAGAAGGCAAGGATGAAATATAGAAGAAGATGAAAAGGCGATCCAGTGAGGAAGAGAAAGAAATCTAAGGAGAGAGAGAGAGCTTCTTACAACACATCTCCAAGACGATGGCTAATAATGCTTTGGTTACTCAATTCGTAATGGGAAACTCGAGCGCCTCCCGGGCAAATTCAATCTCGGATGCTCTCCTCTTTTGAATCAGGGTAATTGACCGAGAGAAGTGAACATACTGGATGCTGAGAAGATGTTGAGTTATACATCCGATCGAAATTCTAATGTTTACTTTGGGTTTATTCATGTTCTATGATATACTGACGTGTGCGTGTATGCATAAATTATTCACATATATAACAGGGTATTTAAATCTAAACCCTTAATCATGTCAAGATAACTCTCATGCGATATTTTCAAGGTCACCCTTCGATGCAACAGTGTTAGCAACACTTTCCCACCGATGCTCAACTCAAGCGGGTACGAACTGGTTCGTCTTTAAGAGAGTTCCCACTTCCCCTACCCCTCGTAGGCCCCCTACCCCATACCCTCTTTCTCCCTCCTTCCCTTCAACCCCCGGGGTATACGACCCAGCCACTTGATAGACCAGGGCAGCTGCGTCAGGCAGGTAGCGAGACATAAACA
Organism: Macrobrachium nipponense; assembly: GCF_015104395.2. Lineage (NCBI taxonomy): Eukaryota > Metazoa > Arthropoda > Malacostraca > Decapoda > Palaemonidae > Macrobrachium > Macrobrachium nipponense. Next base: position 108,135,931 of record NC_087203.1, on the reverse strand, counting down.
AATTGCTCACCGCTTTGACCTAGAGTCGTGACACGTAATATCTCATTAGTAGGGGGGAGGGGGCGGCAATAATGCCGGTAATAGAGGAAGAATCTAAAGTCATGTCGGTAATACCCGTGGTACTGCGTCCGTGTTTAACGATCTGAATAATGCCGGCATTCGTTAGGAAGATGCGACTATAGTACCAACAGGTGCCATGATGGTCTTTTTATCCCTCCTCTCTCTCTCTCTCTCTCTCTCTCTCTCTCTCTCTCTCTCTCTCTCTCACACACACCTTTTTGCAAGTTCACCTAATGCCCTACATATGTTTCATCTCGGGCATAAAGTTTTACGTTGAATTCTATAAATAAATTGCGGTGTTTTTCGGTTTTATAACGAAATGATTCACAAGATGACGCGAAACGACTGGTTTCCGTAAAGAGATTCCCAGGACGAGAGTCGTTTCAGAGCAAAAAGGGCGCTACTAACGTATAAAATGAATTTCCTGAAACTAACACAAAAAAAGACCTGACTTCTAGCAGCTTCAAGACGGATCAGCAACAACAAAGGAAGTCGGTAATAGAAATAAGCGTGGAAGAGGTCTCCGAGATGCGAAAGGTCTCTCAGCGGGGAAAAGATTTAACAGCTGACATAGAAACACCTAAAAAGACTTCATGATTTCATCCGGGCATACTTGGGGCTTGATGCAGAATACAAATATTTACATTAATACAAAAACTCAGTCATTGTTTATTGCATTATGAGAACTCAATGGAAAGTAAATCCACAATAGTATGTCTGTTTGATTTTGTTATTTAAAACATAAAGCAGAGAGCTTTCGATGACCTTCACGGTCCTCCTTGTCATCGAAAGCTTTCTGCTTTATATATATTAAATAACAAAATCAAGGAGGTATACTACTGTGGATTTACTTTCCCATTATGAGAACTGTTATCATCGTGACGGTAACAATTCAAGAAATTTTGTGTACACAGTAGTGACTATCAAATCACGCTTTTATGTTATGGCTGTAGAGATCACTTACGCATTTGTACAAAAATACAAGAATATCATCTCTTCCTTGGCTCATAAGCTATTCTTAAAAAAAAAAATATTTGCAAGAATGAATATTGAAGAACCCTATTGTCCTGAAACAAATAAACTCATAAACAGCCACATACAGGAGACCTTTATGCTATATCGTTGGCAGAGACAGTACAAAAATTACGCAGCAACAATAGTAATTAATCCCATGACACTAAAATCAAAATAATCAAACATTAAACAAATTTCAAATGTAAAGAAAAAATGGCTAAATTAAAACACGTAACCTAACCTTACATGACATGATTGGAAGGTGTTATCACTAGATGTACAGGGTGTCCATTCTACAAAACTATAGGGTGACTTTATGGTCACCCTATAGTTTTGTAGAATCTCTTACTAGCTAACAGGCCTCATCAGCACCAAAAAACAAACAAACAAACAGAGCTCTCTATACTGGCAAGAAATTGCGAATTCAGTTTTTCACCAATACAAGAAAAAAAAAGCATTGAATTGGTGTAATATTAAAGTTAAATACTGAAAAAAGCAAGAAAACGTCCTTGTATAACATTGCCTTACGTTATTCCAAAGTATATTCTTCTCTCACCACTGGGGTGAAAGGCGCATTTCATAAGTAAGCCTGCATTTCATCAGGGTACCAACAAATCACTAATGCGACGAGCGCTCCTTTACCCACGCATTTACAGATGGGTATCTGATGGGATAAACCTTGCGAGAAGTTCATTGGATACAGAGGAGGTGATCTAGATTCCTTTCTTTTTCCGAGAAGACGTTGAAACACAGTAAGGCTCCGATGAGTAATGTTTCTGAAAAATAGTAGAAGAGGGAAGGAACTTGACATTTTTAAATTCCTGTTAACGAAACGGCGACACTGAAGCCAATTAACATTTCTCGAAGTCTTTGCCAACCCCCAACTGCCAGCCTCTCTCTCTCTCTCTCTCTCTCTCTCTCTCTCTCTCTCTCTCTCTCTCTCTCAACGCCTGAGAGAAATTACGATACTTCAAATGCTTCAACGCTTTTTTCTTTTCATAACGGAACGGGAAATGAAGAATAATCGCAGACATAAAAAATGAGGAAATGAAGTAAAAATAGCTATTTCGCTCTAACCTCCTCCTTCTCACTCTCTCTCTCTCTCTCTCTCTCTCTCTCTCTCTCTCTCAACATTTCACTCTTTTACTCTAGACATCTGATATATAAATATATATATATATATATATATATATATATATATATATATATATATATATATATATATATTATATATATACACTATACATATATGAGTATATAAGTGCAAATATATATCTATATATATGTATATGTATATATATACTATATATATATAGATATATATAGGTAGATATATATATAATCTTATATATATATATAGGTATCATATATATATATTATATATATATATTCAAATATATTATATATATATATAATAAAATTCAAAGAAACCGTTTATGAGACAGACGGTATTTTCGAAGAATAACTTCACGACCACAAGTCTCTTCCAATTACTAAATCGACGGTGAACACCATTTGGAAAAAACTTCCATTGCATTACCACTACATATATTACAGAAAAATCACTAGCACATCATCGACCCTTACACACACACACACACACATACACACACACACACACATGCAAAGACTGTCAAACTTTATCTTGCATGCATTCTTGCAGATTATGGGTATGATGGAGCTTCCTCATCATTCAACTAGCAGTTTCCCCCTTCTTCCCTCCCCCCTCTCCCCTTCCCCCTTCCCCGCCCCTTTCCTTCCCAGTATTCCCGAATTTTACACACTTCCCATCGACTTATCACCATCCATCACCTCTCTCTAAGTGAACTAAACCACCTCCAAGCACGCAGATCCATCTTTCCATCTGCGCTAGCAATTATTCATCACCTTTTTTGTCATATCTCAATCACTCAAGTTTACGGAAATTCTCACTCCACATATATAATGCAAATGATTCATCTAAAACCATATACATTTAAACACCAAAAGGACAGCTGGTAACAGTTTCTTCATATATATATATATATATATATAGGTATATATATATATATATATATATATATATATATATATATTCTTTTTGATCCCATTGTCACATTTTTTCTTCCAAACCTTTCGCAGGAGTCATGTTACCTTTCTTCCTTTATTTTGTTCTGTAATTTATCTCTACTCTCTCTCCATAATCGGCGTTAAATTAAATACCTCGAAATGTCTACATGAATTAACCGATTCGGGTCTTTCACTTTCCATAGTGGTATTAAGTTCTCCACATTACAACTCTCATTTACCCCTATCTTGTTAATAATATTGCCCTAAACTTCCCCGCACCACAAAAATTTAAAGAGAACTTTTGCCTGCTTCTGAAGTTTCTCTTAACTATCAAAGGCATACATCATCATTTGCAAACATCAGTTATTTCAAACTCCACTTGTCACCTGTTTTCATATCCCATATTCTTGCACTCCATGAAAAAAATACTGAAACAGCCACGAACAAAATTCCACTTTCTTAAACCTATTAACAATATAGCAGCCCTTGCTCATGTATCTACATTCTACGATGCAACCTTTTCTATCTGGAGTATTTGCTTAAATTTGACAGTATATTTTATTACTGCTTATCTTTTTTTCTTCACTACTTTTTCCTGAACATGATTGTTTTTTGAAACATGCAACTGAACCATAAACAATCTAAATTTTCAAATCTATATATCTCTGGTATCGTCATCTCACCATTTATAAATTTTATTCCTTCTGCCTTTCCTTTAATTTTTACAGAATGATAAACTCCTTTCACTTTAGTGTCTCTGACTCTAAGCTATTTTGCATAAGACTTTTAACGTTCTCTCATTTCTTCGTTATCAGACTCACTAAACTTCATTACATTTATTGGGATATTTTTCGCCTTGCACTTGCTCAAAAACTACTTTCTGTTCTTACTTCCGTTCGAATCAAACATTTCATACAAAAATTCCAGACACAACTCTTTTCACAACTGATTTATCGACCTTACTGTTTTCACACCTTCTATGGGCTGCAAAATAATCTAACAAACTCTATACAGCAGTAATTTGTCTTTCCAAAGTAAACTGATGAATAATCTGTGAAAACTATATACCTACCAATCAAGACCCTCTCTGCAAAATTTCTATTGAGACAATCTCTATCCCCATTCACTCAAATCACCACACCAACGCTTTCGTTATAACCTACGATTACATTGAAATAGCTCAATACAACCACCGATTCTCTTTCCCCCAGAGAAGCCAATTCTATAGTGATATAGACCATTCCTGGACCATACACACTCACTTCCTCTCCCAAATTGTCCCCGTTACATTTAATTTCACCATGAAAATCCTTGAACCGATATCTTTGCACTTCTTTCACTGTTCCCAAAAGCTTCCATGGTACAAATGTAATCACTCTTAGACTTCACCAATCCTGAATACAATTGACTCAAGAAGCCACAATACCGAGTAGTTCTCTACTCTTAAATCAGCTGTTATATAAAAGAAATATATATATATATATATATATATATTATATATAATATAATATATATATAGATATATATATATATATATATATATATTATATATATATATATATATATATATCTTCTGTACTTTATCCACACATCCCGAAGCCAAGACTTGATATTTGTTATCTCCAAATTTGTCCAATATGAGCACATGGTATGGACATAAGTACAGTGTACTCAGCTACTGGGTGACACTCACATTTCACAATATACACAGTAGCAAATGGACTATTGTTTTCATTCCTAGCATGACATATGTGTAATATTTTGATTGATGTTGGCTACAAAGGAAAAGCCTCATCCACCATTTAGGAGGTACTTCTTCCAATTAAGGGATCACAACCCTCATTTAGGCACTCTCTGCCAAGGGATACAACACATTAGGGTAAGCCTATGACAGTGGCATTGGGTACACATTCACACACACACACACACACACACACACACACACACACAGACTAACTAGTGAACATAGAATGAATTGTGCACCTTTTATTTGCATTCAGAATGCATAAGTTAACCTGCGCCGAGAATTAGGCCTAGTAGATACCAAAATGCAATGGGGAGGGGGCTACAGTGAGGCAGAAAAAAGGAATGACGGTAGCAGCCTCATTACAAATATTGGCTAGAAATGGGTGTGTGTGTATATATATACGTATATACACACTGCTCTGTCTGTGAAAAATTTCCCTTTGAGCAGACAAGACAAATCCCTGGCTATTCGCTTTTCAACTCGTCTTCCTACAGGCACCTCCCTCCCTCTTCCACCCTCTATCCCTACCCACTTAACCACAGCCCCCGCCACCCATCCCCCGACCCCTTGCTCTCCCCAGTCACAAACTTCATTACTACCAGTGAGAGGAGGAAGATCCTCGGAGGTCTTGTGATGGCATGTCACGTAACAGAAAGAGAGAGAGAGAGAGAGAGAGAGAGAGGGAGAGAGAGAGAGAATCTTGCATCCTGTCTTCTACGTGTCTTCAAGCACCCGGTTGGGAATGTGACTGGGTTTTACCTAATTGCCTTTGACACAGGTCGTTCTCTCTCTCTCTCTCTCTCTCTCTCTCTCTCGTTCCAACTGAAAGCAGCGGCGGCTTTCAAAGCTATGTCGTGCTCGGCTTCATTTTGTGACTAACATCAGTGGAAATGTTTCTTTTATACTTTTTTTACTTGTTTCTTAGTATTTACTTTAAATACAGTGATATTGTGCATTGCTTTAGTTTTCATTTTTGTCTACGAATCTTTCTGTCTTTTGAATTTTATAGTTTTACTTGATACTTACTGACATAGTCACAGATACATACTTTATATATAATATATATATATATATATATATATATATATATATATATATATATATGTGTGTGTGTGTGTGTGTGTGTGTGTGTTGTGTGTGTATGTGTGAGTACGTGTGTATGTACGAGTGTTAGTGCGTGCATGTCAGTGATTGTGCGTGTGTGAAAGCGATGGAGAAAGAGAATGAGTCAATTAACAGCGGATGTTCACTATTTATCCCACCATCATCATTTTAATCCAAGATAAAAAAAAAAAAAAAATCATGCCTGGAGTAACATGAGGGTACCGTATGCTGATGCCCGAACTCCACGTGAGAGAGAGAGAGAGAGAGGATGATGCCCTTTGCCATGAGAACAGAGAAGGTTAAAAGGAAAAATGAAATAAAAAAAGGAGAAAGAAATGAGAGAGGAGACACTTAAGAGTTTCATCAACATTTTACACCTGTTCGTAAATGCAATTTATTACACGTGGAATTAGTTTGTGAATTTAGCATTTGATGGTACCCAGAAGGACAAGAGAAGAAAGAATATGTAATATTTTGGAATGCGAATATTAAAACGAATTGAACACACACACACACACACACACACAATCGGTGGGCACGTCCCAAATACTAGTGTCAAAGGCTTTTGTTATGTACTATTATCTGGTTAAGTTTTCCTAATCAAGATCGCTATACTAGGATCCTTCCATAAAGATGTTTGCATATTCTAAGTAGCAATACTAAAAACTAAATAAAATAAAAGATAAAGGAACTTCTGAACCACGTATCCTATTTATCTCAAATTCCAATCAGTTCTGCTTTGCCCAATATTCCACACCTTCACAAAATTTAACTGAAATCTATCATTAATCTTTCGAAACTCCTTGCGAATAATATAAATAGACATGATTTATCATCAGATGTATCTTGACAATTAATACTAATCGGTTGCAATACTTTGTAAAAATAATATTTCATATTATATATATAAATATATATATATGCAACTGTAATAGAGAACATTGAGGCTAGTACAATTACATATGTATCTGGTAAAAATTACCAATAGATACTACACACGCACACACAGATATATATATCAAATGTTGCCGTTTCCCTCCTTATATGCAAAGACACCCATCCATTCATTTGAATACCTGCGCATACATCTATATGCATATCTATGTACATCCATTCACATATAAGCACGCTAAACTGGACTCCATATGTGAGCAAGTCTTAAGAGACCAGTTTTCTTTCCTCTGGATGCAATTTCAGAAAACCTGAAGAGCCACTTGGCTCACTCCAACGTGGAATATGAAATCATTCTAAAATAAGATTTTTTTATAACTTCATTTCATTCATTTATCAAATGGGCACATTTCACCCGTGAAAGAAGACAAGAGGACTTGCAACTTGCATAAGAAAATGAGCAACAGGTGCATTATTTTAAATTGAATGTGCGGGGGGGGGGGGGGGGGATTGCCCCGGACTCAAGAGTATTACCTTCGCTAAAGTGGTTAGATGGAGGCTGTGTAATCCATTGTCTGCTGTCTATTGGTTTCGACACATGGAATAAACTGCCACCAGAAGCTGTAAGCAGCAACAGTGTGGAAGAGTTTAAAAGAAAGCTAGACAAAATCATTAGGACACAGTGAATGCACAGTAAAACCTCCTCGTAGAGATAAGTGAGCACACGGTGTCTCCTCTTAGGATGGGCAAATAAGTCTTTGAGACATCCTAATCCTTGTAACTCCTTGTGACAATGTATCGCGCAATTTTTTTACGGAGTCGAATGAAAGTAAGCGGAATGGTGAACGATGGGTACTGGGAAAGTTAATTAGATTTTAGTCCGGTTGCAGATCTTCATACGAATCCAGGTTTGATAATCATTGTTTTGAACTGACTAAGTTAGGTCCTCTTTGAATACATCACAGCTTGCAATTTCCAATGAGTCAGAAAAAAGCAGTTTTTTTAAGGCATAAAACACGTTCTTAATGATTTCTAGTCTGACAGACACCAGACAAGAACAGAAAGAGAGAGAGAGAGAGAGAGAGAGAGAGAGAGAAATATTCAGACTACAATACTCAAGCAACCATTTACAGCTGCCTCTTGAAAGCTGCTTATAAATGATGCACAACGGACTGAGTTACAGCTGTAGCTAAGCGATGATACAGCACTCAGCACGCGGTTGCAAGTTTCATGACTGTACATGAGTACCAGAACCTTGCCGGGGGGGTCAAGGAAAAGGCGTGGGGGTAGCAACCTCACCCATAAAGACTTACTGGAAAACCTGAAGATTGCAACCTTCTCGTACCAACCCTTCAGAGGGAAAAGGTGCCTATGATGAAAATAAAATGGAAAATACAGACACAAAATGAACATCATGATTTCAACGTAGAATTCTTGACTCACCAGCAATGAGACACATGTTCGAATGACAGGCGAAGATTAAAGTTCCTTTACAACCCTCTGTCCCTCTCTTGTCCTAAACAGAGTATTATGTACTTGGTAGACAGTCGACTACGGAAGAGCGTTGAGGGATACGGAGAAGAACAAGGAGATAGCAGCTCCATGACGAAAGGTTAGCGGACGATCAGAAAGGTAAACACGTTGCTGTAAATATATAATATATATATATATATATATATATATATATATATATATATATATATATATATATATATATATATGTGTGTGTGTGTGTGTGTGTGTGTTTGTGCTTGTACACCTATCCCCTTTACAGTAACTCCACAACGTCTTTACCTTTCTGATATATATATATATATATATATATATATATATATATATATATATATATATATATATATATATATATATGTATATATAATTCACAGAAAAATAGATAGATATGAAAAGAAACAAAGCGAAATAGTCACTTTTCTCTGCCACTGTTGAAATCAACGATTCACAGATGGTTGCAGTAACATCAAAGCAGAAGAAGAACCAGGAAAGTATAATCAAAATAAAAAGGAAAAAATGCCGCCTGAAGCCGAGATAATTTCCTTAAGTGCTCTGGTCCGTATTGCAAATCGAAAAGCAAGAATGCGCTGAAAGCACAAAGCGAGAGAGAGAGAGAGAGAGAGAGAGAGAGAGAGAGAGATAAATGATCTGAATGACATCCTCTCTTATTGCAAGCAGTTTAATTGGATGGAAAACTACCAGAAAATATGCTCTGGAAGCGAGTTCTATCACACCTTTTCCAACTGTGTTGTTTGAGGCAGCAAATTCTACTGCATTTTGTTTTTCCACGTAAATGATTTTAGTAAAGTTTTTTATCACATTTTTCCTCATTATTTCAGTCAACAATTTCTAACACATTTTTTCCTAGAAGTTAATTTCATTTAACAGATTATTTATCACATTTTTTCAAAGTAAATGATTTTCTATCACAATTTTTCCTAGCAGTTAATTCCATTAAAAAAATTCTTATCACATTATTTTCCAAGTAAATTATTTTCTATCACATTTTTTCCTGGCAGTTAATTTCATTTAACAGACTAGTCACATTTTTTTCCAAGTAAATTATTTTCTATCACATTTTTTCATAGCAGTTACTTTCATTTAACAAATTCTTATCACATTTTTCCTAGTAATTTATCTTCTATCACGCTTTTTACTAGCAGTTAACTTCATTTAACAGATTCTTATCACTTTTTTCCAAGTAAATTATTTTCTATCACATTTTTTCATAATAGTTAATCTAATTTAACAGATTCTTATCACATTTTTTCAAAGTAAATTATTTTCTTTCACATTTTTTCATAGCAGTTAATTTCATTTAACAGATTCTTGTCACATTTTTTTCTGGTAAATTATTTTCATCAACAATTTCTATCATATTTTTTTTGCTAGTAAATTATTTCATTCAAAAGTTTCGTATCACATTTTTTATAGTAAATTGTTTCAATCAACAAAACCTTATCACATTACCTGGTAAATTATTTCAGTCAACAAATTCCATCAAAATTTTTCAGCAGGTAATTATTTCAGTGAAAAAATATCACATTTCCATTGGTAAGATATTACATTACCAAAATGCTAATCATATTTTTCCGCAGGTAATTATTTCAGTCAACAAATTCTGCCATATCTTCTCCTAGTTAATTATTTGAGTCATCAAATTCAATTATATTTTTTCCTATAAATTATATCATTCAACAGATTCTATCACCATTTGCCCTGTAATATGTTTTTTAAATAGAAAAATTCTACCCCATTTTTACATTATTTCAAATATCACACTTTTCCGGGTAAATTATCTCAGGCAACCAACTCTATGACATATTTCCTGGTAAATGATTCCAGTCGGATGTTTCCGGCGTCTGGGATTATATCTATTGTCACGCCACTCTAGAGAATGAAGTCTATAATGATTCCTTCTTAATAATTTCATCACACCCGAACATCTTCCCGTCCCGCGACCGGCTTACGAACTTTGGCCAGAAGAAAGTTCGTCTTGATCAGCGCTTAATTTCAAGTTCTATTCGACGAAGCTCTTGAAACTGCTGACTGGGGGAAGGCTTATTTTCCCCAGGTTTGAATACATACACTTATATATATATATATATATATATATATATATATATCTATATATATATATATATTTATGCATGCAGTACTATATATATATATATATATATATATATATATATATATATATATATATATATATATATATAGAATATATATATGAATATTTGTATATACATATATTTATGCATGCAGTATATGTATATATATATATGTATATATATATATATATATATATATATATATATATATATATATATATATTTAAGTAAATCCCATTTCCGTGATTCATATACATATATATCGAGCTACAATGTCCTTTAATATCTAATTCGCTCTACTCGAATTAATATATTTCATATATGCTTAACCGATGGGGAATTTTTTTTCTCGATAATAGACTTGCCTGGACCAGGGCGCGAACCCATGGAGCCTTTCAAATCCAGGAACGTCAGTGAAGCTTTTACCTGGTGTAGTAGGTAAAAGCTTCACTGACGTTCCTGGATTTAAAAGGCTCCATGGGTTCGCACCCGGGTCCAGGCAAGTCTATTATCGAGAAAAAAAATTCCCCCCTTCGGTTAAGCATATATGAAAAATATATTAATTCCGAGGTAGAGCGAATTAGATATTAAAGGACATTGTAGCTCGTTATATATATACATATATATATATATATATATATATATATATATATATATATATTATATATATATATATATATACATACATACATATATTATATATATATATATATATATATATATATATATATATTATATATATATATACACACATTTACATTAATTTCATTTCATATAAATATATATATATATATATGATATATACAAATATACACGTCAATTACACAACTGTTCAGTGTATTGATACAATTAATAACGAGACCTCATTGAAACAGGATGATATGTATATACAGGAGGTTTTTATATAAAAAAAAATAAAAGTTACAAGCTTTCAAGGACTAACTGTCATCATCGTGTGGTAGATGTGAAATGTATTTTACGGCTACAAATAAAAATCTCCGATCGATACCATCGTATTTAAATGAGGTTATATTATTAAATAAATAAATAAATAAATATAAGCACATAATGAAGGCAACCATCAAAATCCACACATTTCCATTTCCGTACATAAGTGTAGAGATATAAACTGAGCATTTATCTGCTATTTCGATGACTGAAAATAGCAACGAAAATAAAACTAACTTTTGAAAATTTGCCTTCATATGTCCTGTAAAAGCGAAGAGCTTTTAATATGAGAGAAAGCATTAGTTGACTTTTCTGGAAACCGCCAAGTTCATCTCATATGAGTTCAGCGGAGTTTCAAAAAACAAAAAAAATCTCCGCAGTTTTCTCATTAAATACGAACACAAATGTGCAGATAATTCCAACTTGCATCATAAATACTTCATTGTAGATATGGCCCTGAATTGTAATTTAAATGATTGGTAGACACACACACACACACACACACACCACGACACACATACATATATATATATTATTATATCATATATATAATATATATAGTTATATATATATATACCCCACATTTTTGTTTAATATATATATATATAATATATTATCTATATCTGATGTGTGTTGTGTGTATTGTTATATATATAATAATATACATATGTATATATATACATTATATATATATATATACATGTAATAAAATATATATATTACATTATATATAATTATAATATAATTCATATAATATATAATATATATATATATAATATATATTATAATATATCCATTATAATATATATTATCATATATTTCATATACATTTATATATAATATCATATATCTTATATATTATATATCTTATAATTATATTTATAAAATTAAGTAAAATTGAAGCTCTTTTCCAAAATAATCCATAATAATAACTAATCTAATAATAACTAATAATAATAATAATAATAATAATCAAAATAATAATCATAATAATAATAATATAATACTTGGGTATTAGAACCTCTTTTAAACTAGTCTTTTTGAAAGTTATTTCTGCTTCAGCACCGTGATTCTATAGAGTAACTTCTCTAATTGATAAGAAAAACAGAGAAGTTTTACTCTACAGAATCAACAGTGCTTGAAGCAGCAATAACAATCAATAATAACTAATATAATAATAATAATAATAATAATAATAATAATAATAATAATAATAATATCCCCCTCTAAGGAAAATCCAGCTCCGCATCCGGACCTAAAATCTTACCCATCATTATTTGCTCCACGCCAATCAATCAAGAAATTCTTGAAAGATCATCTATTCTAAGCAAACAAACAGACAAGTAAAGAAAACGAGGCGAACGAAAGAAAACGAGGCGAACGCAGACCCTCCTTCGTCCAAATCCGTCGGGGGAGGTAACCGGATTGTCTGAATAAATATTCCAGAGCTGGTTTAACAGGATTTGAAAGCTTCCGCAAGATACACACGGCTACCCTTTACGTCAACATCAATTTTTCAGCAATTCACACCACAGGCGTATTCGGGGACGCTCGTAATTAATCCATTCATCTCCGGCTGCTCCTATTCTTCGGGAGACGAATAAGCGTCTATAGAGGATGTCGGGCAATTGGAACTTCAGAAGTTCAATCGGAGATGCAATGAATTACTCACCTTAATACTATTCTCCTTTCACTGTAATACATTTATTTCTATTTATTAATTTGTTATCTAGTAATTGATTTATGTATTTCCCTTCGCTTCCTCTTACTTCTTCCTAATGAAACACCATAATATCCTTTGGAAGCTTCAATTTGGAGTCAATGGCAACCTATGGGCTTTTTCCTTTCTTATGAATAGGTATCATACAATGAATAATAATAATATAATAATAATAAAATAATAATAATAATAATAATAATAATAATAATAATAAGAGAGAGAGAGAGGAGAGAGAGATCTATTGACTATTATGTATGTTGCAGCAGGTAACGTGAATAACTATTCCTCCCCCGGCTCCCCCCCCCCAACCCGCCCCCACCCACCACCCCAGGAATTGATGAAATTTGTCTGAATCTGAATAACCAAATTCCGGAATCCGGAACGGCGGAGCGCTAACGAGAAAATGTATGAGTCGGCTCCGTTCTTTGGACTTTATCATTTTATTTTCCCTCCTTCAGAAAATGAGTTTAGGTATTCCAGGATCTCAGCCAATTCGTGTATGTGTATGTGCGTGTGCGTGTGCGTATTGGCGTGTGCGCACAGGCGCGATAGTACAAGGAAGCTATTCTAATAAAAATTTACCTCGCTCAGTCTTTCCATTTCGTATGTATACACACACACACACACACACACACACACACATCACACATATATATATATATATATATATATATATATATATATATATATATGATTATTATTATTATTATTATTATTATTATTATTATTATTATTATTATTATTATCGGAATCGTTTGATGTTGGATAAACGGTAAGATATCACCGATGTCAAGAATTCTTTATAGTAAAAAAAAATGAGATTACGGAACACTTTGTGTTACTGAAACTCAAGGGAAGGAGAAAATAGCCATTATAGTCGTATGAGCCTTTAAGGGACAACACACACACACACACACACACACACACACACACACACACACACATATATTATATATATATATATATATATATATATATATATATATATATATATATATATATATATATGGAATATAAAGTGCCCCTAAGGCTCATACGACTATAAATGGCTATTTTTCTCCTTCCTTGATCCCTTGAGTTTTTTTTTTTTTTTTTTTTTTTTTTTTTAGCTGATAGGTAAGATGGGTGAAAGAAGAGTGAGGGTAGTTAGCTAGCTAACCTTGGTAGGAATAGTTTAGAAAGTTAAGTATTAGTAACAGTAAGGTAAGGTGTGTTTATCCACGATTATATTTGGGTAAGGGTACAATTTTCTAGCTAATATTAACATAATACAATAATGATTATACATTATATGACATGGTGAATTGTACAGATTACATATTTTGAATTTTATTACATAATATTATCATATTTAACAATAAAGTTGGCCAATTTTCTAACTCTAAACTTAATTTTAATTATCATAATGATTTTGCATCATATCTACATATTAAATTCTACAAATTACTTTTTCACAAGACATTTCTTAATTAATAGTATAATGGTCGAGGTTCATGCGTGAATATATGAAGATTTCTCTTCTCCATGTGGTCTGTGTTGTTTGGGTCAAGGTTTCTCTCTTCTGCTTCTGATTCTTCTACTAATTCACTATTGCATTGAACTAGTTTACTCCATATATTGGTTGCCAGTCGTATAATCTCTGATTAATTGGTTCTATTTTGTATTTTTTATGTATTTGTTCTATATTCAGATCGTCATCTTCTTGATTGTTTCTCACTGCAGACCTTAGAATCTTATTTTGGAATTTTTGTAATGCACTTATATTGGAAGTCGATGCTAAGCACGTGGTTATTGTGGATATTCCATTATTGGTCTGATTAGGCTTTTGTAGAAATGGATTTTGATAGATGTGTTCATATTCCTAAACCTTTTCAGCTTTGTATTTTTGTGTTCTTGCTATCCTTAGCCTTTCTTTCACATGTCTTGATATTCCCCTTTGTCCGAATTGCATTCCTAGTATTCTTGTACTTTTAGTAAAATTCATTGGTTGTTGGTCTAACAATATTTGTGCAGGTTTGTATGCAGATACCGGATACTAGTTTGGAACTTTGGATTTATTTGTCTTGTCTTCCACTTCTTTTCAAATTGATTTATTCTTTCAATTTGGTTCATTGTTTTTTGTGCTACTTGTCCTTTCAAATTTGGGTCCCTTCTCCTAGTACGTTTTTCTGGGTGTATGACTATTTGAGTTATATCATTCTGCAAAGCAGACATCAGTACAGTATCTGGTGGTGGAGTCATATCTGCTGTATATAATATGAATAATGTTGGACTGAGTACATCCATCCTTGTGGGACTCCGCTTAGTAACGGGAATGGATTCCCTATGTAATTTAGTGACTTGATTGCTGCTGTTCGATCTTTGATGAAGTTTGCATAGTATTTCTCAAAAATGCCTGAAGATTGAGATGTAATATTTTGTATTGAAGGTCCTTGTTATCCATACTTTGTCAAATGCCTTTGTATGATCTCTACATACTAGGTTGCATAGGTATCTACTTCTTTGTGACAGTGCAATGCTCTCATATATTGTTGCTATTGCAATCTGGGTTCCTCTTCCTTTTCTAAATCCATATTGATTTTATTGTGTAGCTGATTACCTTCTAGGAACAACACTATGTCTGTTGTTTTATTATTTTTTCAAATATTTGCCAGGGTATTTCTAGTAGTGATATTGGTCCTAAAATTGCTCTACCTGGCACGTATCTTTTCCTGGTTTGGGTATCAAAATCATTATTGCATTCTTGAATATAAATTGGAAAATATCCCATTGAGAGAGCCCAATTGTATATTTCTCTCAATTTTTCAAGTGCAATATCTGGTAAATTTTGAATTATGGCCTTGTTAATTCCACTTCTTCTGGTGCCTTGTGTTTAAAATTTTTAATTATTATTTTGATTTCCATAATTCTATTTTCCTTGTTAGAGGGCAGTCTTCATTGAGTCTGTTTATGTCGACTGCATGATGCGGATTCGTTCTGTCTATGTTTGTTCAATGAATTCATTGACTATTGTCTCATGTTGGTTGTCGAAATTTTGGTTATCCTCCTGCGTTATCTGGAATATTTTTCCTGCCAGTAGGCCTTGTGCAGTACTTGTCTTTCTCTTGGTCATCATATATTTTCTCATTCCTATGCTTTATGTATGGCGATGTATTAGTTTTAGCTTCCCATCAGTCTTGCAACGGAGTTCCAGAAATGTTTTGGGTTATTATACTGTATTTGTATTTTTTATTAAGTCTTCCCATTTTGATGATATAATCTTGAGTTTTTTTGTACTAACTGTTCTTGTAATGATACATATCTTCTCATCAATGTGTTGTTCCAACCTGTTATAAGTACTGTGTTTTGGATGTGTTGTAGTGCCATTGTATCAATTTTAACTTATCACTACTAATAGGGTGTGGAAGTGTTGTGTATTTAGTTATGGGTATATGATTTTTTATAGCTTCCTCTATATTTTTATACCATTCTTCAAGTTCTTCGTCAACTATTTCTTTTGTTATTTCTATTTCATTTGAATTTTTTGTTGGTTGTCTACTAATTTTTCCTTCTATTTCATTTTTTAAGCCTTCCCAGCATGCTCTTTTATATTTGGTATTTCTAAGGATGGAATCATTATTGGATTTGTTGACAATGTGATTACCATTGGTATATGATCGGAGGAGGATTGCTGGCCCTCTTGTAATGGCAATATTGAGGTGAATTTTGTTATTTCCTAGTATTATGTCTGGCTTTCCTTTTCTGTTTATTTGCTACGAAAGTATCAAACTCAGGTCCTAAGTGTATGATAAACTTTTTATTTATTAATCTGACAATTTCTTTACCTGTGTAATTAGATTGCCTGTATCCAAATAGTTGGTGTCTGGCATTTAAATCTGCAATGAGATAGGTAGGTTCCCTCCTGTTCATTAACTTCATTACATCTGGAAGCGGGAAATAATGTCTTCTTGGCGGCTTGTAAGCTGTAGCGATCACTATTGGTCCTTTGTTGGTTTGAATTTGGACTGCTAAAAAGTCGTCTTGAAAATCGTCTATTATCTTATGTCTAATATTATTCCTGATTGCTATTGCTACTTCCTGCAAAGGGTTCCATCAGCACAAAGTTTTGCGTATATGTATTATATCCAAACATTTTCATAGTTTCATTTCGTTTCATACCATGCTCATTGATTAATATTATGTCGGGGTCTTCTTCTCTATATATATTGTATAATTCAAATTTCTTTGTTTTCCAAGATTTCACGTTGTGTTGAATTATTTTAATTCTTCGCAGAGTTGAGTCCATTTGAGTTACATTGGTCTAATATTGTGTTCTTTTTTTTTTTCATTTTGTTTTTTTTTTTTTTTCCGTTTTTCTGGTATTCTTGGATACTGGCGTAGTATTTTTTGATGCTGAAGTTGATCCCTGTGGATTTTGTAAATGGGAGAACTGGAGAAATCCGAGAAGCTTAGTAGTGAGGCTTGTATTTCTTCTGTTAATTCCCCTTGAGTTTCAGTAACACAAAGTGTTCCGTAACTCTTTATTTTTACTATAAAAGAATTCTTGACATCGGTGATATCTTACCGTTTATCCAACATCAAACGATTCCGATAATAATAATAATAATAATAATAATAATAATATAATAATAATAATAATAAAATAATAATAATAATAATTGAAAAAGAAACCCACAAAATTACTGTGTATAACGTGTTTACTTATAAGTATTTACATTTTATTGAGTAAAATAAAATGTAAAATACTTATAAGTAAACACGTTATACACAGTTATTTTGTGAGTTTCTTTTTCAATCTTAAGAAGAAAACTGAAAAAGTTTTTGTTTGGTTAATAATAATAATAATAATAATAATAATAATAATAATAATAATAATAATAATAATAACGATACAGGCAAGCCTAAAATTATTGCTGTCATAATAATATTAACAATCCTAAACCTTTAACAGACGTCTAACCGAGACACCTCGCATTAATCACAGGAACTCCAAAACAAACAAACAAACGCCGCTCCCCCCTCCCCCCACCCCCGCCATGGGCTTGGAACCACCCGATTTACGAAGAAACAATAATGATTCCGCCGAATCTCCCCACCCTCCCGGAACCACCACAAAGAGGACAAAAGCGGCCCCCTCCCCAAAAAAAGGGGGTAGGGTTGGGGTTAGGGGGGGCGATCCACTAAACTGAGAGACCCCAATACGGCAATACTTTGCGCAGAACGCTTCCGGGAATTCGGGAATTCGGTCGGGGGCTTCCTGGAATTTAGATGGACAGGAATGCCGGCGTCCATTTCTTCCGTGTAGTCGCAGTTCACTCGATGAATCAGCCGGCCTTCGCTGGCGATAGGAAAGTTTTCGGTCTAGAGTCGAGTTAACGGATAACTAAACGGATACTAGATTGTCTGTTCTGTACATTCAAAGTAACGTTAAACTTCCTGATACTCATAGCTATTATTCTTGTCTTTTGGTAGAAATGGAATTAAATAGCAATCAGGCCTTTCGTTGACTATGCGTACTAGGGGACATTTCGTAAACATACAGAATTTGACGGTCTATTGTATTTCATACTTTTGGAGGGTCATTTTCAATCATGCGCAGTTGTACGTAGATATAGGTGAACATAAGCAAAGGAAACATACACATACATACACACACACTTATATATATAATATAATATTATATATATATATATATTATATATATATATATATATATATAAACAAACAAGATTAAATAATTAATGGTCTAAACCTAACTTGAGCATTAACTCTGGAACTATATATGGCCAATCGACGTTTACAGAGCCATAGATTTCATCTATTAGAAACATACTAAGTAAGCAGCCTATCTTGCACAAAAAGAGAGAGAGAGAGAAAAGAGAGGAGGAAGAGAGAGAGTGAGAGAGAGAGAGAGAGAGAGAGAGTAAAAATTCTATAACAGCTGTTTCTTCCTCTTTATCGCTTTGTATAAATCATGAAAACATACTAAGAACTTCAGCCCCCCCTCTCTCTCTCTCTCTCTCTCTCTCTCTCTGAAATCCTTACTTAGTTCTTTGAGCCCAACAGCAGAACACAGACTACAGGTAACGATTCAATGAATTACTTTATTTTACTCTCAAGGGCAATTAAACCAGAGAGGGCAAATGAAAGGTTTGACGCTAAGACCTGCATCGAGGGAGATTTAGAACACAAACATTAAACATTCCCCGCAAACGTTCGTATTATCTTGTGATGTTGCAACTGGGACTAAATTATCACCCTTTATCTTCAGAGAATAAAAAGACCCTCTTCCTAATCTCGTTAATCACCTGAAAACACTATACCTGATCCTTCAATGTGGGCACCATAACCAAAAGTTGTAAGAGGATCACTGTAGATACACAGGGTGCTTTTCGTCTATTTTTTTTTTTTTTTTTTTTTTTTTTTTTTTTTTTGGATAAAGGGGGGACTGTCTCGTGTGTTCCTTTTAACCTCACCGATTTTATTCGCGAGGAAAATTGCCTGATTTTATATTGCATTAGGTTTCACTTATTCTTTTATTTTTCATTTTACTGAAGTGGCAAACCTCCTTATGAAAAATGAACGCTAACTTATTTAGTTAAAAGATTATTTCCTGACAATTTTGAGTACTCGGCGAATTGGGTACCTTGTGGTTGCAACTTCATAGCAACAATATATATATCTATATATATATATATATATATATATATATATATATATATATATATATATATATATATTATATATATATATATATATATATTAAGCTTGATCATTCCACATTGCTTGTAGGGGCTGCAACTACTAACCTGACCTCTATAAACAGGATGGCTCCCTAACGGAGACTTTAATTTCAAATAGATGCTTTTAGTTTTTCGATAAACACTTCTAATGATACCTGTTTAAGTAGATCCTGTTTATATACACACACATTATATATATATATATATATTATATATATATATTATATATCTATATATATATATATTATAGAGAGAGAGAGAGAGAGAGGAGTAGAGAGAGAGAGAGAGAGAAAGAGAGAGAGAAAAAAAATTATATATATATATAAACACATTTGCAGGCTGTATTCTATTTTGGGCATGTTTTCACTCCTGAGCCATTTCTATTGAAATCAATGGCACGATTGTTTGCAGATACTATCTTCTTATCAACTTATCAAGACTCTTGTCTACGTTTTTCGACAAGGACTTTGTGAGAAGGGGAGAAGACTCATTCAAAAGTATATATGCTATATATAATATATATATATATATATATATATTATATATATATATATATATATATATATATATATATATATATATATATAATCTGATTTATAATGACTATCTTATTATTGCGATTGTAAAAGAGTAATTATTCCGATGCAAGAAGTCTTACAATTATGTGCAGCGAAGATATTATACAGAATAAAATGCCTTCGGGAAAGTTTGAAAGAAAGGAAAGAATAACGTGTAATTAAAACTTGAATAAAAAAAATTAAATGGAAATGGAAAGAGCGAAACAGGACATTAAGAGTAAGAGAAAATTGCAAGTCCCTTCATTAGGGTTATGCATCTCCACATTACATCGAGACTCCGCTCCTGGAATGGAATGAAATGAAAAGAAAAAAAAAAAAGACGAAACTACATCTCAAAAATTCTTCTCAGAATACAATTGGGATATTGCGTAAAATGGCGACGAAATGACGCAAATTCATAACAGACCACTTTTTCTCGAAAAATTCAAGAAGACCACTCGAATTCTTTATGAGCTCCAGGGAGACGTAAACTTGTCAGAATAATGCAAACGCGTGTGAACGGATGAATTCTCTCACACATACACACACAAACACACACAAGCTTGCCGCGCCTGTCATTATTTCCGCTGTAATAATAAAAAAAAAAGGTATTTTCGCCATACTCGTAAAACAAATACGAAACCGTCAAAGAGAAATGTTTCGTGAGGATTACAATAAATAAAATAAAATAAACGGAATTCGAACGAAATAAGAAAAAAAAATGAAGGTCGGGTTTCCCGTATCAGTGTAATTCCAGGGGAAGTATAAGATACTTCACATTATGGGGTAGGGGATATTCTCAGATCCAGGGATCCTTAGAGGGTGGGGGAGGGATAGCTGGATTATAGAAACGCTAAAATAAAAGTCTTTGTGGGGGTTGGGGGTTGGGGAGCTTATTTCTTAGATGCAAGAATTGCTAGAGGGAGCGAGTCCGGGTAGTTGGATCGCCGAGATGCATCCCAAAATAAAAGTCTTTTTGTGGTGGGGTGGGGGGGGGGGTGGGGGGGGGGGGGGGGGGGGGGGGGATTAAAGGGGAGGGTTTCAAGAATCATTCGAGGTGGGGGGAAGAGTAGCTTGATCACAGATTAAAAAATTATTTTGGGGAGTTGCAGGGGGCCGGGAAGGTTGGGGGTGGTGGTGTAGTTGGTTGTGGAGATATATATATATAATATATATATATATATATATATATATCTATATCTATATATATATATAAATATATATATATATATATATATATATATATATAATATATATATATTATATATATATATATATATATATATATATATATATATATATATATATATATATATATATATGTTGGGCTGAAGGGGGAGGGTTATTCCTAAGATGCAGGAATCCCTACAAGCGATAAAAATAAATAAATAAATAAATAAAAAGCCAAGTAAATGAAACAGGGCGGTATTACAACGACTGTCTATTATTTTCATGTCCACGTAAAAGTTTTTTTTTTATGTATACCTCTTCCTCTTATTCCCTCATTCCTTCCTTTCAGCTCGCTTTGGTGCGAAACGCCCACCTGGAACCCTTTGTTCTACGTCCAGAGGAAAACCACTCTGGTTAATGTGGTCTCTCTCTCTCTCTCTCTCTCTCTCTCTCTCTCTCTCTCTCTCTCCAGACTGGAAAATAACATAAAGTATGAAACTAAATAAGTTTAATTTTAAGAGAAAAATCACTGAATACTCTTCTCTCTCTCTCTCTCTCTCTCTCTACTGGAAAACTGAATGAAGTATGAAAATAAATAAGTTTAATTTTAAGAGATAAATCTGCTAAATACCGCCCCCCCCCTTCTCTCTCTCTCTCTCTCTCTCTCTCTCTCTCTCAAGACTGAAAAATAAAATGAAATATTAAGCTGAAAAAGTTTACTTTAGGGGGAAAATCTGATGCATACTCTCTTTCTCTCTCAAAGCTTAAAAATCAAATATGAACTTGAAATAAAATAAAATATGAATTACATATATTAATGAAAAAAGATAAAACTTATTGCATGCTCTCTCTCTCTCTCTCTCTCTCTCTCTTCTCTCTCTCTCTCTCTCTCTCTTCTCTCTCAAGTACCTTTTTTCGAGACTTATAAATAAATAGAAGTAAGTAAAGAATTTGGGGAGAAATTAAAACGGCTACAAACCGAGAGTATACAGTGCCACGCTTTCCAACAAATTAAAATTGCCGAAATGAAATAAATTAACTAATCTCTTTATTGTTCAGTAAGAAAAGCTGGTGATGGGATTAATGTGCATGACTGAATCCAAACAGTACATTGAATTTCTAAACAAGGAAAAGGGGAAAAAATAACAGTTACAAGGTGTCCTGTGAACGACAGAAAAGTAAAAAAAGCGCCGAAGTTTCTTCGGCCCAATTGAGTTTTCTATCAGGTGATGTCTCCAGCCACGGCCCATGAAACTCTTAGCCTCGGTCCCTGAAACTCACCCACGATCCGGTTGTGTCCTATGTAGTTGGTACCTATGTAGCGCTGTCAGAAGTACGATTTTTGCTAAATTAAACCTAAACCCTTATATGCCGGACTTATAATTTTTAGTCCAATTGAAATACGTACATAAAATACTGCTGCCATAACAAATCCTTGATGTTTTTGTTTGATCTCAATTTCAGACAAGTAGAACTACTCAGAAGTAAGTGAATTAATACATCAATAGAAAGCTAATGCTTTGAATATTCTGATGCATAATAAATCATCCTAAATTCAAAGAATCAGATGATAGAAGATGATAGAAAATTATAAAGTTGAGGTAAATAAAAAAAAAAAAAAAAAAACTACGGAGGCTAAAGGGCTGTAATTTGGTATGTTTGATGATTGGAGGGTGTATGATCAACATACCAACTTGCATCCTTCTAGCCTCAGTAGTTTTTATATTCTGAGGGCGGACGAACAGACAAAGCCGGCAAAATGGTTTTCTTTTACTGAAAACTAAAAAATGCCATTTCTGAAGCTGAGTTTATTTCCAAGGTATTAAAAAATCAAGATGAAGCAAAATATTGTTGTTCACATACATATATACACATTAACATATATAAAAGACCAGCATACGGAACAAGCTGGTGACTATACAAGTTTTAAGGTATAGCATTATATGCTCATATCACATATTATCATCTGGTTTAGCGACTTTGTAGAACTAGAAAGGAAAATTCACATACTTGCCCGAACATATAATTATTCAATATTGGAAACTTATCAGATTATGAGTTTTCCCAGTTTTTTTCTTTTTTCTTTTTACCTTTTTAAATTTTTTTCAATTATCACCATTTGTTTACAGTATTCCACTGTTTTTCCGTTTTCACTGTTATTTTTTACCGTTTTCCACTGTTGCTAACAAGTTTTCACTGTTTTTTCTGTTTTTTTACCGTTTTCACTGTTTTTAACCATTTTCTACTTTTTAAAAAAGTTTTTCAGTTTTTTACAGTTTTCACAGTTTTTTTCAGTTTTAACTGTTTTTTGACAGTTTTTCATAGTTTTTAATTTTTTTCGTTTTTCACTGGTTTTTTTTAACAGTTTTAACGTTTTTCATTACAGTTTTTCACTGTTTTTGAGAAATAGATCTACATGAAAACATTCATGCAAAATATTCCTCCACTTTACTTAAAAAAAAAAAAAAAGACACTTTTACAAACAATAAAGTGTTTGAGAAAACAAATTATATCTCTGAACTAGTTCACAAACAAAATTTCTATTATACACTTCCCCTTGCCAACCAAGTAGTAGGATGTAGGTCATGTAATCACCCGTCACTGTATTTGTTCAAAGTGTCTCAAGACGTGAACGGTGGATTTTTGCGAAAGGCCTTGGAGGCACAGGATTAGTTTCCGAGATGGATTTAAATCCGAAAACGAATCTGGGACATTTTCTTTCTAATCCATCGAATCACTGAAGGACCCAGGATTTAATTTTCTTAAAGATCCATTTTTCATGTTTGGTCTCTGAAGAAATCAGCTTATGATAAAATCGTTTCCTAGTTAATCATATTTCTGTCTCATTTCTCGGCTGTTGGTAATGTCTCTAAATTCGTCTGTATATGTTCTCTTCATTATATATGTATATTATATATATATATATATATATATATATATATATATATATATATATATATATATATAGTCAAACCCATTGTATTCCAGGGAAGCTTTCTCTTGAATAATAATTCTACTTCGCCTTGTTTCATGTCCTGTGCCTACCTCTCAGTAATTAATCAATAATACTAATAATTAAGAATAATAATTAATAATAATAATAATAACTAATAATAATAATTTATAATAATATCCCCAAAAATTAATAATAAAACAATAAATAATAATAATTAATCGTAATAAATGTCATCAATAGAGCCCTACCTAAATGACATTATGGAAATATGAATCGCTTTTAACGTTATCAAATCAGTAATCTTTTCATTATGAAGAATCAAACTATTAGCCATTTCAAATACAGTAGTTATCAATTAGCCATTTTAAATATAGCAGTTCTGAAGAGGATAAAAAAAATCAAAAAGTCCCTAGATTTTGTTCTTGAAATTACACGGCAATTAAGATACTTAGAATAACTGAACACCAAACCAGCTCTCTCTCTCTCTCTCTCTCTCTCTCTCTCTCTCTCTCTCTTCGCTAGAGGTCACAGGTTTGATTCCAGCAGCGAAAGGAACGATCTAAGCACGTGCCTTTGACCAGAAGAGAGAGAGAGAGAGAGAGTAAACAACAAGTCTCCGCTTCTTTTGGTTAGGCAAAGTCCGGGGATCGATCCAAACTAAACCACACAGTTAGTTTAAACCAAACCAGTACGCATATGTGATCAACACTCCTTCAAAATACTTGACAAGGTATCATGATAAATAAATGTGAGGACTTTGACAAGGTGACCCTTTCCCCACCTAGTCCCCAGGGAGGATTCATCGAATATTCATCAGAGACTCTCTCTCTCTCTCTCTCTCTCCCACGTAACAAGGTACCATAAGAAACTGCTTTCCATGGCGAATACAGGGTCAGTTCTTGACGCAAGAGAATCCTGAATCTCTCTCTCTCTCTCTCTCTCTCTCTCTCGTAACAAGGTGTCACAAGAAACTGCTCTACATTCCGAATTCAGGGTCAACGCTTGACTAAGAGAATTCCGAATAATCACAGTTGAGTACACTGTCATACGTGCACCTTTTCTGGAATCCTCCGGGATATTATTAAGAAACTTTACATTAGGTAATCCATATTGGATGCAAAACAAATCCAGCATGGTTGGTTGATAATAAAGTTAGTTAAACTCCTCGCCAATATTGAATGGATATTGCCTTCTCAAACCAACATGGCGGTAAGATGCGTAAAAACACACGCAGCCATAAACGGAATGAGTTGCCCCCAACGGCAATTAACGGAGACACATGTCAGCATTTCCTACAATTCATATCCTTATATAAGTTGAGAAAGCGTCGACGAGAAGACAGACATATATTCAAGGACAGACACCACACGATTTTATGTTGAACTTAAATCATAACCTTTTGTGTTAAACGGTTTTTATGTAAAACTGAAGTTAGGCAACACTATGACAAATATCTCGGTGTCGAAAGTAATTAAGTCACATACTTATCATTTAAGACGATGGAATTACAATTAAATGAAAATTATTTAATTTCTGACATTATATTCACCCACCAAAAATGATTTAATAATCACATTATATATAGATAGATAAGGGAGGTTAGGGGCAGCGTGAGTAGGAAGTGTCGACGAACTACTGATGAGCCTCATGTGTTGGCTGAATTTTTACACGTTTTTGGCACGCGATGTTTATTCCTGATTCAAGAGCGACTAATATATATATATATATTATATATATATAAATATATATATACTACACCACATATATATATTATATATATATGTATATAGTATATATATGTATATGGGCTTCCTTATAAAAGGATAGAGCTAAAATACATACATCCGTAAATACATATGTATACATATGAATATAAATATATATATATATATATATAAAATATATATATTATATTATAATTATATATATATATATATATATTATATATATATTATATAATATATACGAATATATATACTATTTATTTATTTGTATATCATTGTATATAAACATCCAGTAACACACACACACACACACCACACACACTCTTATATCTATTATATATATATATATATATATATATATATATATATATATATACGTATATATCAAATACACTTACGAAATCAGTATTTAACGAATATTTTCTATCATAGTCTTACATATTACTTAATTAGGCGGTTAAAGCCAATATGTTTTTTACTTCTATCCCATTCTCTCTCTCTCTCTCTCTCTCTCTCGTGCTCTCCTCTCTTCTCTCATCTCTCTCTTCTCTCTCTCTCTGCCTACATGACGTTTGGTAATTGAGCAATCTCTCTTAATTATTACTCACTAACCATCTCCGAGTCCCACTAAAGCACGGAGGAAAAGACATAAAAAACGAAGGGTAATCTTACATAAAAAACTTATAAAAGGAGGTTGCAGATTTGCGAAGAATAGCCCATGACATTTTGGGAGAAGTGTCCTTTGCAAAATCAATTTCATAGCAAAGGTTCTACAGAGAAATAAAAATTAATTTGGAAATAAAAAAAAATATAAAAGTCACTCTTGCGAAAGAAAGACTCAAAAAAACTTTATGAGCATTGCTTAATTTAGCAAGAAAATGAAAAACTTATTTCTCTAATCTTCGAGACTTTCATGAAAAGTTAATGATCGCTAACTAATTTCTGTTTTTTTTTATTTATTTTCTTTTTGTACTGAGGCGAGACCTACATAAAGTACCTATAATCGCTAGGATTAAGGCTAGTTCAGCTGTGTGTATGTGTGTGTTAGGGTGCATGAGAGAGAGAGAGAGAGAAGCACTTCATTCATGATTGTGTTCGCGTATGCGCGTTTGAGAAAGAGGCACTACATTATGTCTGTGTTCATGCGTGTTTGAGAGAGAGAGAGAGAGAGAGAGAGAGAGAGAGAGAGACAGGCAATACACTATGCCTATGTGGGTGTGTGTATGTGTATGTGTGTGTGTGTAGAGAGAGAGAGAGAGAGAGAGAGAGAGAGAGAGAGAGAGAGAGAGAGAGAATCCTATTCCAAAAGATAGCAAATAAAAAAATTCAGATCAAAGAAGATACCCAACAAACCTAACAGATGCGACGAAAAAGAAAAATATAAAAGGAAAAGAGGAATCAAACGAGTAGTTAATTTTATAGCCCTGTAATGTGCATCTATAAATTAATTTTATATTTTCTGCGTTGGTATTTTCCCTGCTTTTACCACCATCAGGTCCGGGCAACAGTCGGCTGGCCCTTGTACCCTGGTCAGGCTCTCTCGACACTGGCCTGTAAGTACCCAGAAGGAAGACTAAGCGTGGCATTTAATAACAGTAGGTCGCCGAACCGATTCTCTCTTATATCACCGTCATATTATACGGTATAGTTGGACAAGTGTGAAACAGAACACGGTGACACCAGACAAAAACAAGTAGTTATTAGGGGACTGAGGAAATAAAATACTGAAAATACATTAGAGGAGTGATGAAATGGAAAATACTTAAAATCAATGAGAGTAGTGAGGAAATTGCAAAAATCACTGAAAATAACAAACTTAGAGAAGTGGGAAAGGAGATGAAAAGCAATATTTGTAAAATAATTAGAATAGCGAAGACAATGTGAAAAACTACTGAAAGTAAAATTAGCGTAGAGCGGAAATGAAAAATACTGAAAATAAATGAGAGTAGTGAGGAGACAAATAATACAGAAAATAAATGAGTGAACTGAGGAAACAGAATATATGCTGAAAAAAATGATAACACAAGATTAATAGAACTTGTCCAAAAATGAAGACAAACAGAACGCTCCCCTGACGGAACCCTATAGATATTATAAAAAGAACAACGACCAACTAACTATGGGTCCTTTCCTTACCCGAATCCCGCCCCTCCCCCCCCCCCCCCCCGCCCCCCTCTCTCTTTCTCTCTCTTTAACTCCTATCCACGCACAAAACCATCAGTCACGCCATAATGTGTCGGTGGCAGGGGCACTCAATCATAAGTTCGTAAATCACATGAAACACGAAGGTGGGAAGTCTTTAGAGTAATGATCTTCAGGAGAAAAGAAAAAAAGTAAAAATAAAGTAAGAGGATGAAGTATGGTGGAGGAAGTCAAGTTCCTCACAAGTGAACGCTCCCCTGGTTTTCGGGTAATGGGATAAAACGTCTGCTTTAGAAAGGTGTAAAGGAATGGTGTGTACAGATATATATATATATATCCATATAATTATATATATATATATATATATATATAATATATATATATTAATATATATATATATATATATATATATATCGAGCTACAATGTCCTTTAATATTTAACTAATTCGCTCTACCTCCGGAATTAATATATTTTCATATATGCTAAAACGAAGGGAATTTTTTTTCTCGAATAATAGATTTGCCTGGACCAGGGCGCGAACCTATGGATCCTTTCAAACCCAGGAACGTCAGTGAAGCTTTACCCACCCTGGTCCAGGCAAATCTATTATCGAGAAAAAAATTCCCCTTCGGTTAAGCATATATGTGTAAAGTATTTAATTCCTCTGCTGGTAAGTGTACATATATCGAATTAGATATTAAAGGACATTGTAGCTCGATATATGAATATGAATCACGGAAATGTGATATGACTTATATATATATATATATATATATATATATATATATATATATATATATGTATATATATATATATATATATATATATATATATATATATCTATGCATACATACGTATATGTATGCATACATACATATATGAGTATATATATATATAATATATATATATATATAATTATATCATATATATATATATATATATATATATATGTATGTATATAATAATATCATTAGAAGAATCCACAGTAACATTCTTGTTTATCAAGAAGAAATATATTTGAAGAAATATTTACAATGATTATTGCTTTCGCCCAGCCTTCTGTGGACTTGATCTCTAAATAAAAAGTAAATAAATAAATAAAAAGGTTCACAGTAGGATGGACGAAAGCTATAACCATTGTGAATAAGTCTACAAATATGTTTCTTCTAGATAAACAAGAATATTACTGTGGATCCTTTTTGTGATTGCTAAGAAGCACGATACGGTGTTTTTATATTGCATATCTATATATATATATCTAGTATATATATATATATATATATTTATATATATAAATAAATATATATATATATATATATATATATATATATATAGTATATATATATATATATAATATATATGAGAGGTTCAGGAGGTCCATTGATACTTCACATGAAAGGCCAAGATTTATTATGAAACGTTTCGCACATCGACATTGTACATCTTCAGTCTGTTAAAAGAGAAATGCATATATTAAAAACTAAAAATAAAGATCACAATAGTATTCATGTTAAAATGCAATAAAATATAAATAGTTAAACAAGAGAAGAAAGAACCATTGAGGTACCTCAGTGGTTCTTCTTCTCTTGTTTAACTATTTATATTTTATTGCATTTTAATATGAATACTATTGTGAGTCCTTATTTTTCGTTTTTAATATATGCATTTCTCTTTTAACAGACTGAAGATGCACAAAGTTGATGTGCGAAATGTTTTATAATAAATCTTGGCTTTCATGTGAAGTATCAATGGACCTCCTGAACCTCTTATGTCTGCGATCCTGTATACCTTATATATACCTATACCTATATATATATTATATATATATATATATATATATATATATAATATATATATATATATATATATATATATGTATAAGCAGACAGCAGTACAATGACCTAACATATTAATGATGATGATACATACACTGGTTTACATGTATGTACATACCGACTATAAATACCAAAATAAACTCATAATCAAAAATTTTTTTTTTCATTATGCAATAACTTCTGTTTATCAATCTTCCAATTTCCCATCCCAGCACTTGCTTTTCTTTTTAATTTAAGCAATATTCCCAGAAAGTCCTGTGATTTGAGGAATAACAAAATAAATAAAACGAGAATAAAAGGGAATGAGAAAAAAGCAAACTATCACAACCCGACAAAGAAAGAAATGTCCCGGTTATTGAGAGCAAATGAATTTCGACGAATCAACTGATGAGAGAGAGATAAATTACATATATATATATACATATTATATATATGTCTATGTATATTTTATATATATATATATATATATATATATATATATATATATATATAGAGAGAGAGAGAGAGAGAGAGAGAGAGAGAGAGAGAGAGGACTCGTATAGATGGGATTTAATAATTGAGTCTTAAGCAAACTTTAAAATCAGTAAAAAATGAGAAAGAGCAAAAGCTAAAGAAAAAGTAAATAAAAAAAATGAAAGCATACAGTGCAGCAACAGCAAAGAACAACATAACATTTACAACGAATGCGTAAAATTCTTACAACGACAGAATATATAACACTGGTCAGAAAGGTCATTGTTTTTATTCCTTTTTTTTTTTAGCTTTCGCCTTCAAAAGCAGCCGGTCAAAGCCTTCGGAATTACCGACCATTTTAAGGCGAATTCAGCGGTGGTTTCAAATGAACGGCGATTATCAAATGAGGATGGGGCTGGTCCAACACCACTAAGTGTTGAATATCAGTAATATTCCGAAGTGTCTATGTCATTTATCTTTTTACTGTAAGCGAATTTATACTAAAACTTATTGTAAATATCCAATCTTAGATATAGGGCATGCAAGGCTGTTTCTGAATGGAGTGCAACGTATTATTATTATTATTATTATTATTATTTATTATTATTATTCATTATTATTATTATTATTATTTTTATTACAAAATGTGAAAAGGAACACATGTTGGGTGTAAATAAGTACGTGCGTGAATGAACGCCGAATTGCCAAGGCAATAATTGTTTAAAGTTTTTTTTTTCAATCGTCAACTAATGAAAGATTTAAGACTCACAACGACAATTCATGTTTAGCATATTAATTCTAATGCCATTTCAAAATAACAAAGCCGCATGTTTTATTTCTACTACACGCATCTGGTTGAGGCCAGGCTTGCTTTATGGCAATTATAAATTACTGCAAGGGCTGCAGAGCTGCAATTTTACCAAATCTAACTTACAACTCGACGCTGCTGAGCATCGTTGCGACGAAACGCATAGCAGAGAAATGAAGAAATCTGTCCAGTGAAATTAAAGTCTAAGTCCTCTAGTAAGCGTCGGTGACCTTCTTGAATGCTGTGACGTCATAAGTCGGCATGAATAAGAAGCTTTCTAAGGGCAGTTTCAATTGGGCCTGAAAGAGCTGGCAGCCTGTGTTACGTCACTTTCTTAACGGACGTGAGCTAGCCTCGGGTTTCTTAACTTAACTTTGATTCTTGATTTTCCTCCGCACTTTTAAAAAAGGGTCCAATTCACTATTATACATATACATACACATACCCGCATTACACTTCCACCATCTGGTGTAGAGGTTCTCTCTTTACTTACATAAATAAAAAATAATGTACGTTGACAGAATGTTTTTTTCTAGTATGTGACTATTTCATAGGATAAATAACAATCGATTATATGCATATATATATATATATATATAGTTATATTATATATATATATATATATATATATATAGATAGTATAATATATACACACACAAATACATTCAAAATATATATATAATGTGCGTGTTTATTAACGTAGCAGACGCTGAGAGGAATCATTTACTGCTGACAGGACTATGGGGCTTACTAGTAAGAATGCATCATTCCACGGACCTAGCAATCGTGAGTTGATGCTAAATAAAACGGTCACATTGCCCACATTGGGTAATTGCCCCTTATATATACACATTATATATATACATATATATATATATATATATATGATATATATATATATATATATATATATATACATATATATATATATATAGAGAGAGAGAGAGAGAGAGCAGAGAGAGACAAAGAGAGAGAGACAGAGAGAGAGCTAATCAGATATGCATGAAAACAATCAAAAGAATTATGAACATTCTCCCTAAAGACGCCATTCGTACAAGGCTATAATCAATCTTGATAAAAAAAAGAACTGGCATTTCTTCTCTGTCTTTGAAATCCACCTGTCTACCCTTTGATCAAAAGTAACTTCACTTTTCTTTTAATATTCAGATTGAAGTTCTATTGACAGCGTCAAGACCGAGAGAGAATAGGATTCCTGATTAAAGTGAAATCTTAGCGTCAAAGACGATTGCTTTATTAAAATGAATATAGGACATTCGCGACATTCTTCATCAAGGTTTTAATCATA
>NC_087203.1:108055580-108098080 GCF_015104395.2 Macrobrachium nipponense | reverse complement strand
AGGCAGGATATATTTATACATCCTTAAGTCACGAAACAATATTCCATACTAATGCTAAAATGATTAAATTTTTATCTAAAATGTTTTCATTATCATCAGAGTTTGTTCAGAATGTCTCTGTATTTCAGTCTCATGGGACTCCTCAGCGCAGCAGGAACCTGACATATACACTGAGCATATTCAGCGCCTAGCCCACATGACGCAAGCAATAATAAAGACGAGATTACCCAACGCAGTTTCCGAGAACCACCACAGGCAGCGGCGGTCCTGTCAAATCCGTCTTTGGTAGCGTTTTACTATGTTCCGCCGATACCGACACTTCCCGAAATCCTGCCTCCTGACTGTTCATTTCCTTTCACCTTGTCCTAAATACTTCTGTCCCTTCGTAGTTTCTAGAAAATATAGAGAGATAAAAAAAAAAGGAGAGAGATAGTGCTCACTTCCGCCGCGGAGGGAAATACAAAGCCTTCGCGTTTCTGTGACGCAAGTCGTCTTCTCGTTTTCTATTGGTCCGTCCGCCGGTGACCTAGTAGCGACCTGATTGGTCGGGCAGACCGAGTGCTTGCGGGATCCTTCGGCTCTGCCGAGACGCAGTTCAAGAAAACGCGATGTTTTCGTGGATAATCTTTCTTGCTTTTGATCTAAAAGGATTATTACAGATGCCATGAGTGAACCAAATACGATAAGGATAGTGAAAATGGCCTAATGTTTCGAAAGAACACTGCATTCTCCACCGAAACGAGTATCTCGAACGTACACAACTATAATATATATTACCTTCGTTTGGGTCAGGCAAAAGATCGTCGCACTTATTCTCACTTATTCTCGGGAGACGTGCCACTTGACAGCGTGCATCGCTCACTTTTCGGGAAAATGAGAAACTAATCCCTTTAATGCCACCGTGGCATC
Organism: Macrobrachium nipponense; assembly: GCF_015104395.2. Classification (NCBI taxonomy): domain Eukaryota; kingdom Metazoa; phylum Arthropoda; class Malacostraca; order Decapoda; family Palaemonidae; genus Macrobrachium; species Macrobrachium nipponense. The sequence goes on along the minus strand of NC_087203.1, from coordinate 108,097,171 downwards.
TCAAAGATGGACGTCACGTATATAGGAAGTCCACCTCGGCGCGCCAAGTTTCAGTGCTTGGCTGACCATGTCGAAGTGAGGAGTGCGCCGACCGAGCTCTCTCCGGTCGTGAGTGAAACTTGGATAATTATCGTTTTTGAGGCTGTATTACGCCGTCCACGGGCCGGGCCACCTCCCATGTGCTTCTTTCCCACTCACACGAGCCTGTGGGGACTTAATTCATTCGGATATCATCCATTTTTGACGAAGGTTTCGCCGATCAAAACCACATTTGTGTAAAACTTCTCGGGATGAAATTCTGAACATTCCATTGCACTTACGAGACCCGAGATACCTGTCTCGCATCTTTATCTCGCGGGAGCGAGGGCAAGGCAAAGAGAAAGAGAGAGAGAGAGAGAGAGAGAGAGAAAGGGGTGAATACGAAAAAAGAGAACATGAGCGAATATGAGTACTAAATGACGGGAGACGTCTTTTTAAACTTCCACGACGACGGAGTCGTCTGTCATTGAAGGGTGACGTCACAGCTGAGAACTGGCGTAAGTATATATTTTCTCGAAAGCTTTTTGTTTTCAGCCGACGAATTTCCTTTCGGTGTTCTGCTTGAGTGACTTCGTCGTATGACTCATCGTCGCTTGCGTCTTTCAATCTCGTCACAGTTACCCACCGCGTCATCATCATCATCATCATCATCATAGTCGTTTCGCACAGACTGACGTTTAGGGTTAATGAAAAATAATGACTGGGTTATGCCAGCGCGACCGATGGTGAAATAACTGACAGTGTAGTAGGCGATGATGAATGCACCGTTGGTGGAGAAGGGGTAATGGTAGTAATAGTAGCAGCAACAACAACAATAATAGTCGGGTTAGTAGTATTATTAGTTGAGGCAGTAGTAGAAAAAAATTAAACGGTATGGGAATGATTAATATTTGACTTACATAATACTAAGTTCTGGTAACACGAGATAATTCAAATCAAACCAAACCAAAGATATCAAAGAACTGTCATTTGAGAAGAGAGAGAGAGAGAGAGAGAGAGAGAGAGAGAGAGAGAGAGAGAGAGAGAGAGAGAATTTTGCTAAAATGAAGTAAAAAAAAATAAATTAAACTTTAAATTATCGAGACTTCATACCAGCCTGAAACGCCCACACACACACACACACACACACACACACAAATGCTAACGAACTCTGTAACCAGTATCTTACGTACTCTGGTAAGGTGAACGGCGATTATACAACACACTGATAAACTAAGACGGAACAAACATTCAAACATACAACAACAAAAAAACACACACACAAACAGGTTTTTAAATTGCTCTTGTCAGCCGAAGATTACAACTGTGTCCATGCGAGACACAGGTGAAAGGGGGGAGGGAAAGAGGACACAGGTACTGAGGATGATGGGATGGGACTCCTATCCCATCCTACGGACGGACCCATCCCATCCCATCCCATCTCAATCACTAGAGACGCATAGCCATCTCGATCAGGCCCATTTGCGTGGCCGCTAATGCTACGTAGTTCTCATATCATATTCACATTATAGAATGTGGTCCCAGGAGCCGTTATATATAGTATTAAGAGCAAGAGCGAGTCTCTCTCTCTCTCTCTCTCTCTCTCTCTCTCTCTTAGTCATTTAGTTTTCAGTCCGTTCTATCGATTAATTTTTTTTTCATAAACTTCAAATCACGATAGCTTAATTTTCATGGTAATTTAATTTTCCGGGTAAATTTTGATGGCAAATAATAATAATAATAATAATAATAATAATAATAATAATAATAATAATAATAACTGAGAAGGGTAACCAAACAGATACCCGATGGCTATCTGTACAGTTTTATCGTTAAATATTTTACATTTACATAACTGTGGATTGTTCCTCTAATAATAATAATAATAATAATAATAATAATAATAATAATAATAATAATAGCCAAGCATTTCACATATAATAAAAGAACATTCTTAACACTAACCTTCCCTGAAGCCTTATTGCTCGCTCATATTAACATACTTATATATCAAAACATATCACTCCCAGCACACACACACGTAGACAACAAAATCATGTTCAAGAATTAACAATCAAATCACGTAAATACGAGTACATACATACATGAATTACTTTTCAAGCACACGTTCGATGGAAAATCTCTCATCCCAGAACGCTAGTTGATAATCTTCGGAAAGACTGAGAGAGAGAGAGAGAGAGAGAGAGAGAGAGAGAGAGAAAGAGAGAGAACAAATAAGCACACATAATTAGGAAAACATGTATGCACCCAATTACACACAAAAATACGCTCACTACCCAGATATTGTCATTGGAGATTACAGTGTTATTTACTTAATTACAATTTTCTATTGACGAATGCCGACTGCAGTAAGAAATTTTCAAATTAAAAATATATATATATAAAATACATTGCTACTAATTACTTTCTAAAAATTGTATTAAGGTTAAATCGAATGTTATTTTTTCATTTGATCAGAGTAACACTCCTGTGTATTTCAACATGTTTTGGATTAATTAAAGCGGTAAAAATGGTCGAAATTTAATTAGCCTGATACAAATTATCTGTGCAAATGGTTTTATCTACGATCCATTGGAGTACCGATGTTTGTTTTGCTTTTGTATAAAAATGGCTCATGGAAATGAGTTCCAAAAGACACTCACACATATTATATATATATATATATATATATATATATATATATTATATATATATATATATATATATATATATATATATATACGTGCACGCTAGTACATACATATACGAATAAATCGGTGATGTCAAATGCCATATTCATAGCTTTAGAGACCATCAGAGTATTAAAATGCCATTAGTTTTCATGTCCGGGTTTTTTTTACTGTTGTTATAACAAACTCTATACCAGGTATTACTAAAGGCCGACTGCCTTTTCATTTCAATACGAGAATAAAAACTTCCTAATTATGCACCAGTTGTTTACAACTTTTCATCATGAAACTTTACAAATTGGGATTCACTAGCTTCATAAGACTGCTGTTCAGTTTATTAGCCTTTTACTTTAAAAAAAATACACATAAGTTTTACAGAGGGCACCATATCATTCAACTCGGATTTTGTAAGTGGACTTAATAATTTTCTACCAGTAAATATTATTAATGCATTAACTTTTGTAATAACGACCATCAATACATTAATCTTATTAAGGAATATTACTAATCCATAAGGAATAATAATAATTCGTTGACGTTAGCAAAAAAAAAAATATTATCAATACATTGACCCACTAATTCTTAGTGAGACTTATAATCCTATATAAATATTGATTCCATGTCTATAAATTAATATTTTGACTAACTCACTCGTAGTGACACTTAAAATCATATACAAATATCGATTCCATGTCTATAAATTAACATTTTCATTAACTCACTCGTAATGAGACTTAAAATCCTATATAAATATCGATTCCATGTCTATAAATTAATATTTTCAATAACTCACTCGTAGTGAGACTTATAATCCAATATAAAAATCGATTTCATGCATAAAAATTAACATTTTCATTAACCCACTCGTAATGTGACTTAATATCCTATATACTGTAAATATCGATACCATGCCTATAAATTAATATTTTCACTAACTCACTCGTAGTGAGACTTAAAATCCTATATAAATATCGATTCCATGCTTATAAATTAACATTTTCATTAACTCACTCGTAGTAAGACTTAAATTCCATAATATATATCGATTCCAAGCATAAAAATTAACATTCTCAATAAGTCACTCGTAGCAAGACTTAAAATCCTGTATAAATATCGATCCCATGCATAAAAATTAACATTTTCATTAACTCACTCGTAGTGAGACTTGGAATCCAAAATAAATATCGATTCCATGTCTGTAAATTAATATTTCTATTTTTCTGAATTGATAACCGAAGATGCAATGCACTTTTGCAGATAAACACTTGAATTTTTCCCCTGTCATCGAGAGAACCAATAGTTAGATATTGTTTGCATTATCGACTTCGTAACTCATTATTCTTCTCTTGTTGTTTGTTGGCTATTAGTATAAACTTCACATACGAACATTGGACGTACAACTCCGTCATCAGACGAGAGGCAGCGAAAAGCAACATTTAATCATTTGTCATTTAGGAATGTCTTTATTTTTATTGATCTGTTTGTTTGTAAGGCGTTTTTACGTTGCATGGAACCAGTAGTTATTCAGCAACGGGACCAACGGCTTTATGTGACTTCCGAATCGCGTCGAGAGTGAACTTCTGTCACCAGAAATACACATCGCTCACACCATAATGGAATGACCGAGAATCGAACTCGCGGCCACCGAGGTGGAAGGTCAAGACCATACCGATCACGCCACTGGGGCGCTTTTTTTTTATTTAAATCTCTTCGTATTTCATTTTGTCTGCTGGAACGACTGCTAGATAAGGCTCTATGTTTAGTAATTCTCTTTTGTTTGTTTAGTAAATTCTCCTTTGTTTACTTGACCGTTTGTGCGACATGAAAGTCTACATGAAGTTGCTCAAAAGTCCAGATCCAATTCCTTACATTTTTGGTGTACATCAGTTCCTTAGATATATATGCTTTCAGCTCCCCTTTGGCTGTTTCAGCTCTGCCTCGGAAAATCACGTGTTTATTTTATTCAAGACTTAGTGGGAAGTGCATTTTTCTGCTATCTATTTTCCATAACCCTCAATGTGTTCGTGTGAGTCAAGACAGAAAGTCCTGTCGTGCGTTCATGTTGTCATTTGATTAATAATAATAATAATAATAATAATAATAATAATAATAATAATAATAATAATGCACATTTGACTTTTAAAGTTAGACTTGTTAGGACTTCAAAACACACTTTTTCGTCTTATTTTATTTTTTTATTTTTATCCTTCTTTTTTTATTTCAGTCAGAATTTCTCCTTATCTATGTCACCTCCTTTTTATTGGCTTTCACAGATTATATATCTCCTCCGAGAAATTATTTATTACTGGCCTCTTTCTGATGATTTCCTCGCCTTATTAAGACGGATTATGGTTTTGTGCGTCAAATGTTTCTTGATACCGACTATATTTGCTTTGTTAAAATGCTTTTATTTATGATTTTACCAGTGAAGTCGAATAGAGCTCACATAATGACCCCTCTCTCTGTTTGTGTACATTTGTTTACCTGTCTGTCTTTCCCAAAGATATTTTAAAATAGTAGAGATGAATCTCATTGAAATTGAGTGAAAGGGGGAATTATTATTATTATTATTATTATTAATATTATTATTATTATTATTATTATTATTATTATTATTATTTAACTTTTGTGCATTATACTTTCTCTACCTTGTTATCGCAGAATATAGCCCTGAACTGAATAAAGAACCATTATTATTATCATTATTATTATTATTATTATTATTATTATTATACAAAGGATTTAGATCCGGAAGAAAATTAGGGACAAGTTTCTCGGATGTTTTCTGTTACAAAAAACAAATGCCAGGATTTTGAGGGAGGAAAATCAAATCTATATTTTATGAAAATCTGTCTGCCTCCAAGATTTCAAACGAATCTCAATTATAATAGATTCACATCACCCGTGCATCTGTTGTCTAAGCCAGTCCCTTACGACGCTTCTGATTGGCTGCTGATAAGTATCCCTCAAGAGAGGTGGAACATACATCCTGCCTATGTGAACTCTCCAGAGAGACTGAGAGTTTCCAGTCCTGTAACTGGCTTATCAACAGCCAATCAGAAGCGTCATAAGGGACTGGCCTAAACATCAGATACACGGGTGATGTGAATCTTCTATAGTAAATACGACGACGTACCAAGAAAAATACGCCATCACATTGGCAGAATCAATTGCTTTGAAAATGCTTGTTCTTAAGTTCTGTTAGTTTTGTCGTTTGTTAGTTTACTTTGGTGTTTCTTTCGTTGCTTTTGTCTTTTAGCAGGTTATAATCAAAAGCTGATCAGTGAAGGAGTGAAGGAGCCATTAAGCTCTCCTTGAAAAGTCCATCTGGATTACAGTCAAGATGTCTGTCACTCACCCGGTGTAACCGCTGTTGCCACAACCCCCCCCCCCCCCCCCCCCCCCTCTCTCTCTCTCTCTCTCTCTCTCTCTCTCTCTCTCTCTCTCGGGTAAATTGATGACCATTTTGACTTACCATCCTCAAGTGGGACACCTCATACCCCGTACATGCCCCCAATACCACTTCCTCAAGAAGTGTTAGGCCTAAAGGTTCGGAGGGAGGGCCTATTTCGGCTGAGAGAGAGAGAGAGAGAGAGAGAGAGAGGCCTATAGGTCGTAGAGAGGGTGGAGGGGGAAGGTGGGAGAGGGGAATAAGGGGAGCGGGAAAGGTTGGTAAAGAAGAGTAGATCACTCTTACCATCGTGGCGTTTGGCATCAGGCAAGGCGAGATGGAGGACCGATAGACATGCTCGTGTACGACGTCATTATTCAAAAGGTCCAAAGTGGATGATGTAGACGGGGGTAAGGAAGCGGGTAGGGGGGGGGGGGGTGTCGAGGAGGAGGAAATGTTATGGAAGTGGTGTTGGGGAATAGGGTGGCTCCATATAGAAGTGGGTGCTGACCTTGCCCGGTAGGGGGAGGGGGAGAGGGGAAGAGCTCGGGTGCATGACTGAGTGGTTATGCGCTGTGATAGATGAGGTCCGCGAGATTATTTTTTTTTAGCTTTTTATTGCTTTCTCTTGCTTAATACAAAGATTCTTAAGACTCTCATGAGAATATCAATTAAATTTTCAATGAAAGGACTTAGGAGACCAGTACCTAATGCCCTTTATCTACCCCAATTTTGATATAAATGTGAAATTTAACCAACTTTTTTTTTTGGGGGGGGGTGGGTGGGTGGGGGGGGGGGGTCGCTGGAGGCGAAGGCTTCTGGAGCAAGCAACACACTGCCAAGTCTGGCTAACGGAGCTGGTAGCACCAGAAGTAAGAAGGAAGGAAAAAGCTACATAGAACACACGCACACACATACTACATACATACATACAATATATATATCATATATATATATAATATATTATATATGTATATATATATATATAGATATATATATATATAATATATATATACAGGGACTATACAAATTCATAAAACAAATTGAACAACTGCATTCAATACATTACCACTGCTACTACCACTAATACTACTCTACCACCACCACCACCACCACCACCACTACTGCTACTACTAATATAACAGTATTTGGGAGGGAGCCTTTTTTTTTTTTTTTTAAGAGGTGTCTTTGAAAATTATGGCTGCTTCAGCAGAGTTGTCGCAGTGTTTCACCTTCTCTATTTGTATTATTAGTCCTTTTTTCTGTGGGACGTAAATAATTCAGGAGCTGACCTCAATTTCTCCCCTCTGTTTTATCGGTTATATTATATATAAATTTACATATATAGATATATACATATACATAAATATATGTATATTTGATTGTTAACCACAAAAAAGGTAAAAACGCGATGATTATACGAACAAAGTTACAGCCTCGAAGGAAAATTGAAGCAACTGAGATGGTATGAAGACGAAAATACTTAGCATCTCGACTGTTTCAATTTTCCTTCGTGGCTGAAACTTTGTTCATATGGGGATTTAATTAACTGAATTATAAAAATAAGCTTTATAGTGTAAAGTACGAATAGGAAAATAAAGGACGATTTATTTATACTGATCGTAATAATGCTAAAAATCAACATTACATATATGTGGCATATTAGATTTAAGGGAACCGATTGATTTAGCTGACTTTAGTGAATAATACTGAGTTTTTAAATTTTTGACCAGTTTGCTATAAACATGAGGGCAAGGTCTGTACGTTAGACCCTTAATTATGAATGTTAACATGCGATCAGCAAGCGCCTTCTGGTCTCTCTGGCATAATTCTTATTTAGAGAGCATCCATTGATGTTATACTAGCGGGAGAATTTTGATTTTTGGGAGAGAGAAAAAAACAAAGGAATCTTTTTGCAATCACATTGCCAACTGCACAAAGCACACGTCGTGCCTGTTAGAATTAAGCTATTTTCTCTTAGAGCTGCACTGATACTGTACTCCAGTCACGGGAATTCAAGTACAACTTTGAGACGGTGATTCCTGAAGAAAAATGTGTCTGAGGCAATTTATTGAGCAACGAAATATCACAGGGTTTCAAGTAAGTTTTAAATAGTGACAGATCGTCTGCATACCTACGGCAGGTAATTGATTAGTAATCGGAGACTGCCCTGTCGGGGAAATTACAACCGTATTATCGACAAAACATGGGTTACATTATTCATCATTGTCAGACCATTATCAGCTCACTGGAGCGAAATCTCATCCACTTACCTGGCTCAGAACTGATATATATATATATATATATATATATATATATATATATATATATATATATATTTATATATATATATATATAATATATATTCTTCTGTTAAAACAGGATACTCTCAAGTATAAAAGGCCTATTAACACAACACTGGATTAAAAGCTAAGGACTATATTTCGGTGGACTTACCTCCACCCTCATATATATATATATATATATATATATATATAGATATATATATACTATATATAATATATATATATATATATATATATATATATTATATATATAACAGACTGTAACAATAATTGTAACTATCTGAAATATTATTACGACTATGAGAAACAAGACGAGGGAAGGAAGGAAGGATTAAGAAAAAGGTTAACGAATAAAACTATATAATCCCAAAACCAATAAATAATAAAAAGTAAAGCAATGAGGGTGGAAAAACCGAAAAAAAAAACAGAATGAGATCATAGCTGGTGCAGGAAATTCTCAACCATCTAAAAAAAAAAAAAAAAAAAAAAAAAAAAAAAAATCCATAATTTTTTCCTTTCTCCCCGATTTCCTTCCAACGATGCCATTAACATTATCACCACTATTGCCCGCGCCGCGTGAATAGGGCACCGACATTATTGAAGACTTTAAGACCTCGCTGTAATCCCCACTATCATCGCGCTTATCACCATCTTCAATGGATGCAGCAGATCACCATCAGTATCATGACAGGCATTACGTTCAACAACGCACCCTCATCAATTAATGTTGCCATCGACTGAAGCATTCATTATGTTGCTGCTAATGACGTAATCACTTTGGAGATACACTCCCGCGTTTTTCCTTCCTGTGGAAAACTGGGTGGGTTGTCGGGTCGGCTGGGGGTGGGGGGGGGGGGGTGGAACTCTGTCGTCCTAAATGGATGGGAGGGAGGGGAGGAAGGGAAAGTAAATTGGGTGAGGGAGAGGGGGGTGATACTTTCTTATTTGCGTGGGGGGGGGGAGAGGGGAGAATTACTGTGGCAGGGGGATGCGGTGGGACTTCGCAGATAAAACAATGATAATTTGCCATAAAATCTCAACATATGATCTTTTTGATGACTCCAGATCCCCAATGAATTGCCTAATATGGTCCCATATCCCCTTTCCTTTAGTCTACTTAAAAGTCCACTTTGTCGACAGCATAAATTAATATACTTAGTTTAATACATACTTCAGGTATGATTAGCTAGGAATAGAACATACGAGAAAATCAAAAGCGTTTATAGTTTTATATAGTTAATTACTTACATAATGTACCCATGAATACAATGACACATTAAAATTAAATATGTACAAATAACCAGAGATCAAGTTCCATAACCCCCAAAATGTGGTTCTCATACTCCCATGGGGTATGGATAACCCTTGTTAAGTGCCTTTGCTTTAAAGGGTAATCAGTTTCCAGCTAAAATGAATTAAAGTTATACTGAAAGCATATTGCATTGGGGGCATATAATCAGTGCAGTATCAACGGAAACATTACACAGTAATGTTTGAGGACGAAGTATATCTAGCGATAAAAACACTCGCCAGACTTCAAAATATTGATGATATTAGTGTCAGCAACAGCAACTGCGCGGATAAATTTCAACCAAACCTTCAAATAACCAATGCTAACCTGGGGCAGCGTGTCCTTCCTGGGGCATACTAAGTACCTACATAGGTCTGAGAGAGAGAGAGAGAGAGAGAGAGAGAGAGAGAGAATTCCTCCTACCCAAAAAGTTAAAAATTCCTAATTTCACAAATCTAATTACTTGTTCCCTGGTACGAGGCGCCAATCATATAGTTGGATTTCGTTGAGGTTTATATAAATCTTCTCTCCTAATCCTGCTGACAAACAGACACAAACCAAACCAAAACCATATTCTATATTTAGTAATAATAATAATAATAATAATAAGTTTAGGATAGACAGGTCAATAGCTATTTAAAATATCTTATTAGTTTCATTTATCGGTTTCATATTATGATTTTCCTTATAAAAAGATGTAAAATAACCACAAAGATATTTCTGTGCTCATATATTTCATCTATACATACATGCATCCATACCTATATGCCCTTATAGCACACACTTACATATATTTCTAGATGGAGAAAACCTGTTTCTTAATCCATTACTCGTGTAGTGTTGATGGATGTGTACGTACTAACACGTCTATACATATGCACGTAAACACGAGCGTGCACATTGATGTACTCTTTGTATCTACAAGACTGAAAAACCAATAATTTCCTGAGCAAGCCTCCCGAATAAGAAAATAAAGAAAGCAAAACCATGAAAGCAAATTAGAGTGTAAAATAGGCAAAGATAAATAAATAAATTAATGCATGAATAAGTAAACAAATAAAAACAAAAAAATAAACACTTGCGCAAACCAGTAAATATAAGCAGACGTTAACGAAGAAGCATAAAAACGCCACCAGCCACCCTATTTTTCGGGCGCACTACTGCCGCGAATTTTCGGCTCCGGGCTCATCATCGTTTAAGTTTTACACTTCCATTTACTTTCATGTCCGAAGTTACGAGGCATCTGGGAAATATCATAACGCGGAGTTTATTTTTTTCTTCTTCTTCATCTTCCCAGCCCATTAAAACAAGACATCAAAATGTTAATTCAGAAAGGGCTGTGAGTAGCCGTATCATACTCTCAAAACGTAGCGATGTTATTTTCACTAGAGTATGTTAAATATTGTAACATTTTGATGCACATCTCGAGAAATGGCGGAAATATACAAGGCGTCCATAAAGTCCCAGTACCATTACAAGTATTTATTGCTCAGAATGGTACTGGGACTCTATGGACACCCTGTATTGTGAGGCTACACTGGAAGAAATGAGAGAGTGGAACGATTAAGTTGATAAAAACACGTGAACATAAAAATGCTAAATGTTGTAATATTTTGATGCATATATCGAGAAAGTGTAGAAATATATTATGAAGCTACACAGATAGAAGAAATGCAACATTTTCATTTCTAACGATCGCATACATGGAATAGTATACTTGTTTTTGACGGTGAAATTATCAAAAAGGACAAAAGCTTAGCTGAAGAACTGTGGTATGCATTAAAAGTTAAGTATATCTTATTTTAAACCAGACCACTTAGCTGATTAACAGCTCTCCTAGGGCTGGCCCGAACGATCAGATATTTTTTTACGTGGCTAGGAACCAATTGGTTACCTAGCAACGGGACCTACAGCTTGCTGTGGGATCCGAACCACTTTATATCGAGAAATGAATTTCTAATCACCAGAAATACATTCCTCTGATTCTGCGCAGGCAGAGCGGGGAATCGAACTCGTGACTACTGAATCGGTAGGCGAGCACCACGTAACCCACCCGTCCAACGAGGAACTAGGTATGCATTAAAAAGAAATGAAAAGTCTGTAGGTATGAGATTACGGTAAGATCTGAAACACAAGTGTATTTTTTTTTATGTACAGCTATCCACAGCTAATAAAAAACTCGGCTTCCATTGTATAATCGAAAACTACTGAAACCCTTTGTAAAAGTTTTTTTTTTCCCCTCTCCGGATTCGAAGGTTTTCAGAATGAAAAAAAAGTGTCCATAATATTGGGAACACAGAAGTTATGAGTTCTTTGCGATATATGTGTAGTATTCTCACACAAGGAGAGAGAGAGAGAGAGAGAGAGAGAAGAGAGAGAGAGAGAGAGAGAAGAGAGGCTATATGAGGGGACCATTGTGGAGTGACTCTGAGACAAAAGAATTTCCTTTTTTCTTCTTCTTCTTCTTGAGGCCGTCTAGAGGCCTACGTGATTAAATTTTTCCCCCTCTATTGGAAGGAGGCCTAAGTCGTATGGTTTGATGTGAGTTGAAATGTTCCCATAAATTTTCCAGTAATGGAGAAATTCTTGAGAGTTCATATAGCGTTGAATATAACCCCCACCGCAATTACTTTTGACCCTAAAGTGAGAAATCCTATGGTGTTATTGTTAAAAAAAATATACAGAAATACATGGATATTAGAAAAAGTGCAGACGATTAAAATTAAATGGATTGCTGAAAATGACACAAAATGATTAAGATAGTAAAAGAAATATCAGAGATTTTATAGAACAAATGTAATGACAAAGCAAAACTCAAATTGAAAATTTAGACAAAACTAATCATTCCCTGATACAATCGAAATCTTCAAAGGATAAATAACTGTCAAGGAAACAGAAGAAAAGTTGGGAGGTTAATAGACAGGGCACAGAACATTAAAATCATAGAAATACACAGCGAGGAAAGTAAAAAACAACTGGGGTATCACTTCTAAGAAATAAATGAACCACACAGGAGCTACAAATAAAAGACTCTCTCAGGAAAATAAGGGGAAGCGCTACAGAAAATTAATGAATCAAATTAATTTTGTAGAGAATTTTTTAACCCGTGGAGAAAACAATTATAAATATTAGTCAAATACTCATTAGATACACTGCAGCGAAACGTAACCTAGTGATGGATAAGAAGGAGAGAAATACAATGCGTAAATGAACAAGAAAAGCAGAGTAGGCCACACACACACACACACACACACACACAGAAGCGGGGAGGGGAGGTTGGGGGAAGGGAAACGTAGACACACATAAACTATCCACAGATAATAGTATGGTAGAAAGTAAGTACCCAGATAAAACACAACTTAATAATGAGAAAACAGTCAAATTATTATCGTAGAAAGACTTAAACCAGTTCGGAAGAGAACTGCAAATAGGAAACCATCCATATTATATACACACACACATACACACACACACACACACACACACACACACATATATATATATATATATATTATATATATATATATAACTCCTGAAGACTTCATGTTGGTGGAACATGTTAGACAAAAAGCGAGTGCCCAATATTTGACAATCAAACGGTCGAAGATAAATGGTGTAGATACCACTGTACCCTTGAGCATATTTTCATATTCATTCATAAGTAATGCTGTATGCCAATATCTTTTTCCTGAATGGATGACTTAAAATACAGGACAGGAGGAAAAAATTATCTAATGAATGTATTTGCTATAAAAGATATTAATATTCATAACCTTCCACATGTATTTCCAACAGCCTCTGAACGAGTGACTGCTCTCGTAACATGGAATTCCAATTATATTGACGCTCCAAATCAAAGGAAAACTACAATTCACTCTGAATGCGTGTAATCTTCGCCTACAATATGAAGATCCGGATTCCTATTTGATAACCGGCCAGTATCGAGGTTACGCTTTTTTTTCGATTACTCCGGGAGTAAGCCTGCAAACTACTTTGTTGCTGTTGTTGTTTTTCTTGTTCTTGTTTTGGAGAGTAAGAAAGCCCTATGGAAAAGCCTAAAAAATGTCTGAAAAAGGGTGTTTTATGTTGAGTAAAGACACAGGAATATAGGATAGGATATTTATGATTTATTTATTAGAATGAAAAGGTAAAAAATAATGTTCATATTAAACAGCACAAAGCAATTATTCATAATCAAATAGAGTATATTTATTTTAATTTCCGTTGGTAAAACAACGCGCTATTTAACCATAGATTTTACCACGTGGCCTGAGTAAGCTGGAGGTCGGATCACGCTTTGTTTTTTTTTTTTTATTTGTTAGAACAGGAACCGTAGCTTCCTTCTCATCTCGCAACTCTGAGTAGTTTCCTCGTATTCCCATGAGACCGTTTGGTTTGTTTGTTTGTTTGTTTGTTTTTTGTTCACAACAAATCTCGAAACCTTATGATTGGATTTCGAAGAAATTTCGGGGGGGGGGGGGGGAGGGGGGGGAGGGGGCGAGAGAGTGCAGGTCAAAGATGATTTGATTTGTTTTGTAATGGATGCTGAAGAATATTCAAGCTATTTTTTTCATTTTTTGTAAACAATCCTTTGGGCCGGCAAGCGGTACCTGGGTGCCTTCTAGTCATGTGCTACACAATCAGTAACAAAACGCCTGAAATTGTACTCAATCCTTTAGTGGAGAAATAATTGTATATTCGAGACATAACTGATGCATCTAACACTAACATTAAAATGACCAATTAGCCTTCTGAAAAACTGCCTCTCCTTACCTAGTTTCTAACATATATCATAATAAGATTCAGTTAATAACACTACCACATTTGATAATAGCGATATGTTACGTGTTTCTTATCGTTATTTTTCCTGTAGAGTAGTCAACTCTGCGTTACGATTTGCCGTCGTCTAGTCCATTATATATATATATATATATATATATATATATATATATATATATATATATATATATATATATATATATAATTTCTTTCTTACCTACGTAACATCCATACTGTCTAGACTAAATATTAAATGAAAGACAAAAGAGAACAGCTGGCCCTATCGTGTATATCTTTATCTCATACAACTATATATACAATAACAATAACAACTCGGATGAGAAAATACAAAACAATACGCCCAAAGCAGCGTCACGCATATATGATCACGAACACAAGCGCGCCTGCGCGTCTGCGTACGCCTGCATGAGATGTCGTGTATGGCCTGTGGTTAGGTATGTATTAACCTACTTATCCATCGCAATTTAACTTTAAAATGACAGTGATCGGACTCAGTGGGGACTAGAAGGACGGGAGGGGAGGGGAGGGATGTCATTACTCTTTTCTCTCTCTCTCTCTCTCTCTCTCTCTCTCTCTCTCATTTCATGCATAGCAAGATATTCTTTACTACAGGAAGCCTGGAATATTAAGTCACTTAAAAGCTCCCTTACCTCTGAAGTAAGATATATATATATATATATTATATATATATATATATATATATATATATATATATATATATATTATATATATATATATACACAGACACACGATAACGAACACACACACACACACAAACGCACCTGTTATCCAGCCCTCACCTGCTGCAATTGACTGCAACAATCAAATTCCGATAAAACTAATGGTGCTACCCGAACCCGACCCACCCCCCCCAACCCCCACCTCCATGAATCAACCAGAAACGCCCTCCCCCCTTCCCCACCTTCCAACCCACCCCCTCAATGTCCGGTTGCTTGGTTGCTCTATCAATAGCAATCTTGCGATACACAATTTATCGCAGGCGATAAATCTCACTCAAGCAACTGAGACGGCCGTTCTGAACATATGGGGTCAAATTTATCGTTGGTCATTTTTGGACTTTAGTTGAAGAGTCTGAACTGCCAAAGTTTTCAAGGATGTGTGTGTGTGTGTGTTCGTAAAGAGAGAGAGAGAGAGAGAGAGAGGAGAGAGAGAGAGAGAGAGAGAGAGGTTAAGGGTTGGACACCCAAAACTGAAAGACAAAATCATAGAGATACCGAAAGGAATATTTGCAAGAGAGAGAGAGAGAGAGAGAGAGAGAGGAGAGAGAGAGAGAGAGAGAGGTTAGGGTTGTATATCCAAAACTGAAAGACAAAATCATAAGAGATGCACAGAGAGAGAGAGAGAGAGAGAGAGAGAGATCAGTTGAGACAAGCTAAAGAGAAAGACAGGAGGATTAAACTCTTCCACATTGTTGCTGTTTACAACTTCTGGTGGCAGTTTATTCCATGTGTCACATGTCTTGCATGTAAAGAAGTTCCCACGAGAGAGAGAGAGAGAGAGAGAGAGAGAGAGAGAGAGAGAGAGAGAGAGAGAGACGTATCAGGTGGTAAGCAAAAGTGAAGGAAAACTAATACAGATGCAGACAGGAATACATGCAGGAAGTAGGGAGAGAGAGAGAGAGAGAGAGAGAGAGAGAGAGAGAGAGAGAGAGAGAAATACACTCAGAAGAACAAATATCATTTGAATAATAATACAAATTCAAGCGATTAATTATATGTTTACGTCCACCTACGCCACTGTAACAAAGATCACTTACCAGGTACTACCGAAAAACCTATTGCTTGCAAATTCCTAAGTCGTTCGCTAAATTATCACAATTCTGACAAAATATACAAGCTTCTCCTTAAGAGCCATCTTCGGGTATCTCACTAAACCCCACCCCCCGCCCCCCCTCCACCGAGAGCATTTCGTACTGAACTTCGCGACTGAAACAAGCAGAAGGTCACGAGTTCACGAAATGTCTGCATGCAAATACCAGTACGAAACAATGGCTGGCTCGCGAATACTAAACAAGGATCAGTTTGACAGGAACAAAATACGCAGTGGCACTAAGGACTTCCCAGGGAAGAATAAATTGGGTGATACATCTGAAACCATGCAGGAGGCTTTGCAGAAAGTAAATATAAATAATAATAATACCGTTGAATAAAAAAGGCAGAAATAATAAGCGATTTGATCTTATATATTTTACATTTTTCATATTACTCGCTTCTCTGGCTCAGCGATACTCCTTAATAATTGATCAATATTCATATTGGGAAATATTTAAATTGGTCAATATTCATATTGAGAGAAATCCAAATGAATATTGGCCGGTTATTGTGAAGTATCGCTGAGCCAGAGAAGCGAATAATGTGAAAAATATAAAAGAAAGTATAAAAGATCAATTCACTTAATTCTGCCGTTTTATTCAACAGAATTTGTTTGGAATAGGGTCAGATTCCAAAATAATAATAATAATAATAATAATAATAATAATAATAATAATAATAATAATAATAATAATAATAATGGCAAAATAACTTCAAAGTAGTACGTATGTGGTGTATTGCTACATACAGTTGGCCTCTTCAGCCTGAATAAACATACATATAATAATACACTTTGGACAATATCTTTGAAAAATGGAAAAGGGCTTATTAGCCTATCAGCAATTCTCTGGGGACGTCGTGGCACAATGGACTTTATTTTTCTATTGAAGATCACGAGAGAGTAATAATAATAATAATAATAATAATAATAATAATAATAATAATAATAATAATATTATTATTATTATTATTATTATTATTATTATTATTATTATTTTTATCTCGTAATTTTCAATGGTCGATTCTCCTTCTCAATCTGATTGAGAATGCGAATCGAACAGGTTCTCGAAAAGCCTCACTTTGTATATATTTTTAATATATATATTTACAATTATACCGTTGTGGATTGCTTCAATGCCTAAAATAATAATAATAATAATAATAATAATAATAATAATAATAATAATAATAATAATAATAAAATATATGCACATCTACATAACTGTGGATTTGTTTTCCAATAATAATAATAATAATAATAATAATAATAATAATAATAATAATAATATAATAATAATAATAAACACCAATTCGTTACGGTTTCCGTGTCTACATTTCGCCTTAAACTAATGATAATATTGATCATGAAACTGTTACCCATTAAAACTCAAATAATTCGCAATTTTGTAGAAATGCAAATATTTATAAAAAAATACGAAGATTTTTTTTTTTAACTCTTGACCCTTCGTTAATAAACTGACTGATAAATAATTGCCAATAATAATTTCACTTTGTTTTGGGAGAAATTTAATATTTTTCAAAATTATATTTATTGCAATTAGACAACCCACTTGGAATATCCCAGAATGCAACTGCTTGCATAGCAATAACAAATCTACTCTAGTCTCTGTAGTACAAGAACAACAACAAGCTTAACAAATATTACGCCATATACTTTCCTTTAAGTCACATCAGAAGTACTTCTTAAAGCAGCACTGATGATGGATCTAAAACGGAGCGGACGGAAAAAGGCCAGTGTGTGTGTGTGAGAGAGAGAGAGAGAGAGAGAGAGAGAGAGAGAGAAGAGAGAGAGAGAGAGAGAAGTAACCTTTCAACAGAATGCAAGTGGGTCTCGGAAGTAACGGCGAGGTTCCATAAAAAGGTCCAACACTTTTTATTCAAACGCTTAAAAAAAAAAAAATCAAAGGAGGTATTCTACAGATAAGAGAACAGCACTTCACATAAGGATGAATGGGTCTCATACAGAAATGGACTTCTTGTTTGGTGGGAAAAAAAAGGCATCTCCCTATATATAACAGGGGTCATTCAAGTCCCAATGCCCAAACTTACATAGTTAGGCCTCTGATATTCTTTTAAAAACTTCTGTTGTTCCCATGATCAAAATATTCAGTAAGAAGATGAATGTTACTGGGAAGCTAAAGAGAATATTTTCCAGGGGCTGGAAAGAAGTATGGCCTAACAAGGACTGCATTCCGCAGAGATTCCTCCATACATGTTCCAGATACTGACCAGATTTTTCCGATAAGTCTCTCTAAAAAAAAAAAAAGTTCCAGAAGATTGATATCCAAGACGAAGGTGGTTGTTGAGATACAAATGATATCGACAAAAGATGACCTGTCTGAGGTCATTTATAAGGCATGAAAAAGGTTAAGAAGGAAATAGACGTCTGGCAAACGCAGCTATAAAAGTAGTTTTGTCAAAAATGAAACCTAATTTCGATAATGAACATGAAGTCCCGCGATTAATAGGAAGTTTGTCCCTGTGACAGGAGCTGCAAACTTTAGGAATAATAACAGTCAAGACATAAAACATCCCAAAATTTCTGGGAAAGATTAACAATTAATCTTGTTCAGAAGTCCTTTCGATTATCCACGATATTACCCATTGGTCAGAAGCCTTGGAACACTGCCGTTGATTATACCCTGATCGACATCAGTTTCATAAAAAAAAAAGAAAAAAACTTTTAGTTTAAGGAATCAGATTTATGCTGTTCTAAGGGATAGGCTGAAAATACGTACCAAGGATGAAACAATATGACAAGTTTACGCGCTCACACACACACTCACGCACGTGCGCACACACACACACACACACACACACACACACACACACATATATATATATATATATATATATATATATAATTATATATATATAGATATACTATATAAGACTACATTATATATATAAAGACTTGAATTAGAAGAAAATAGGAGAGCAAAATATGGCAGTCTTCAACGGATCTTCATAAGTAAAACCGAATAATAAAAATATCACGTTTATGAGTCCCTGTCTATTTCTAGACAAGTAATCAATTCATGATGTATATATCCCATATCCGTACGATTAATCACAAAATATAAAAATATAGAGAAATACTTATAAACTGACTTATGGTATAAAGATGTCGAATTGTCTACAATGCAGCTGATAGAGACATCTATGAACATAACAAGACACTAACACTATAACTAATCATGGCGACTGTCAAGAACGTTAAAATGACTATAAGATTCTCTAGGCAACAAAATAAACCGGTCTCTGCGCCATATCACGTACTTTTTGTAAACTGCCAAGACAGTTTTAAGTGAAAACTTTTTTTTTTTTGGGGGGGGGGAGCGGGGGGGGGGGGGGGGGGGGGGTTGCCAAGAGTTACAAGAGCAGCTGCAGCCTCTTCGGACGTCTTTTGTACGAAAACCCTTTCCTTCTTTTTTTTTCTTTTTTTTTTTTTAAATACAATGGCGTTATCATTTGCAGGCGACGTGGCGGAATTTTTCTGCACATTACCCGAATGGGGCATTGTTCAGAATACTGGTATATAATGGCATAACTTCTATCCGGTAAAGCTCGTGGTTGGTGAGAGGAGAGAGAGAGAGAGAGAGAGAGAGAGAGATGAGAGAGAGAGAGAGAACCAGCCATTCTTCTTAATATTTCAGAACTTCGAAGTAAAACTTTTTATATTTAGAATGCTGTTCAGTAAAGCTCCTTAACTCAAGTCTGTACACGAGCTTGAGATTAACAGTAGTGGGTAAACAAACACTGTAGAGCAGCGGTGGCAAACATGCAGATTTGAGGGGATAAACAAACACACAAACTGACATAGACAACAAACATGTCAGACAACAGCATTCATACATAAAGCATACTACATACGCATGTATGTATGTATGTGTATAGTATGTATATTACTGAATATAATATATATATATATATATATTCTGTAATATCTATAATAATAGAAATATATATAATATAAATAGAACAAAAATCAATTCACGTCCCATATTTTTGTTATTCAGTTTTAAACTATATATATATATATATATATATATATATATATATATATATATATATATATATATATATATATATATATATATATATATATTAATTATATATATTCTCTGCACCAATTGTCAAACCATCATATACTATATCGTTGAGTAAAGCTAATATGACAACTCGATGCAGTGAAGTATTTTTCAAGTGTATCGTTTGATATCAACACAAATCAAATCAGTCAAAATCTACTACCAGCAAATGGTATAATAACAGGACACTGCTACGTCTTACCAGGAAGAGGAGTCCCACCATGAAAATATTAAAGGCAAATTATAGCTTTTTATATAACAACACTGGAGAAAATTGCTTTAGGAAAATTGTCCTCAACAGAGTATAGCAGCCAAGTTTATCAAATCTCATTTACAGACTGATGCATTTCATTTAGGCTAGACAAGTACAAAATGAGATGTCAGAATAAATCAACACAAAAGGATATTGCTTGCTTTGTACACCTTCGCTGAAAACCACTTGAGAGCTGATTGGTCCCAAATTAGCATAATAACAAACTGAAACAACATTGTCTTCAGAAAACTCTTAGAATCTGCATTACTGCTAATAACATTAACCGAAGTTCGGGGCTGTCTACACTTGACCTCATTCCGCGCAAGATGTGTGCATAGGGGATTTCAAAGAGGAACAAAAGATTAAACACTAATTCTTGACAATGTCCTTGTCATTTCCTTGGTTTATCCAGCACTTGGGTTATGGAGGACAGCTGTCCCTTATCTGAAGAACAACCATAAATATAATAAACGTTGTAGTATGCTTGAAGTGGATTTACAATATTTAATATTGATTATTATTTTTTTTTTAAACCGAGTCGTCTGTGTAACTTTTTCTGTTGTGTGTATTTGCAGTTTCCTTCAGAATGCTTTAAAGGTGAATGATCTTGCACATGATGTCCAGTGCTTGAACTTATTTTATATACAAATACATACATAGACACACACATACACACACACACACACGCATATATATATATATATATATATATATATATATATATATATATATATATATATATATATATTGCGCGTGTGTGTGTGTGTGTGTTTCCCCATTTCAACCATTGCCTATAACAAGAAGTATCTCCAAAGGCACCACAAGGCAATCTATACTCTCACATTCATCTTTCAACTCTTTTAACTCAAAGATGAACTCCAAGCACAGAAAACTTCCACGACATTAGCCACTTCATATAGTTACAAAGAATGCTCACCTGCTGGGCAGTTGATTCACACAATCTCTCCCCTGACTAGAACATTACTGTTCATTCCTTATCGAGCTTTGTGTTTTCTTGTCTTAGTGGTTCAATCAAAATCGTACCATATACCTTCCCTTGCATACTTATGTTATGCCCTTATTATTTTCTATTCACCCTCTGTCACCTTTACCATTATACAATGGACTAATCATTATCCTTCTCACTCACTGGTTGTAGCCTTCCCGTCACCCAGACATACTTGATACACTGGTCAGTCCCTTAATCGCACGTAAACCCATACGACAACATAGCACCTGCATTCCCATCATGATACTCTTGGGATCTTTCCATTCTTAAACCTCTCAAATGGATCCTTACACTTCCACAAGTATTATCAAACTTACATTAATCTATTCCAATAATTCAGACCCGCCTCTTTATTTAGCATTATCCAACAGCTCTTCAAAGTACTGACAACTTCTCTTGACTGTCATCTTCAATTCATCATTTGTTAATGAAAAGTGTCTCAAATTACTTGTATGAAGACCTACTTTTCACCCCTTGTGTATTTCTTCAGATAATATATATATATATATATATATATATATATATATATATATATATATATATATATATATATATATCTTTTTTTCTATTTCGTTCTCAGGATATGAGAGTTTCTGAAATGTTCACATTCTTGACGCTGAACCAAATCCCTGGAACTGCTCCCCTCCCCTCGGGTGCTCTCGCCATCTGGAAGCACCACACAAAATGACTTGCAATGGTGTTGGATGAAATCAAGCAAAGGCGAAAACGACTATTGAACGAGAGAGAGAGAGAGAGAGAGAGAGAGAGACAGGGGGAACTTTCCATTCTGGTCGAAAGACTAAGGGACAAAGCTTTGGATATTAAAGGTTGGCGATTATAAGATTTCGAATTCGTAAGCGTGGCACAGATATAGTTTGATGTGTGTGTGTGTGTGTGTGAGAGGAGAGAGAGAGAGAAGATAGAGAGAGAGAGAGAGAGAGAGAGGGGGGGGGGGTTGAGGTGGGTAGCAGGGGAAACGCTCAAACGCTCTATTCTGGTCGAACGACTAATGGACAAAGCTTTTGATATGAAGGAATGACGCCTATAAGAATTCGTGCAATGCAATCGGTGTCAGGCGTTTTGAAATGAGAGAGAAAGAGAGAGAGAGAGAGAGGAAAAGTCATTTTCCAAACAAAGAACCTTCTTGTTCAACATACAACTCTCTCTTTAACATTGAATTAAATTCTGTATAATTTCAACATTTATGCCCAAAAGGGTATTTATGGTGAAATTTTATTGTTTAATTTTATTGTTTACCAAAGTTGTTTAAAAACATTTGTGTGCTAGCTGTGCACAAACAAAACTGTACAGAAATATTTCAGGCATTCGGTTTTCAAAAAATATAGTAGATTCCTTGTCGCTCCTGCACGAAAAAAAAAAAAAAAAGAAAAAAAAAAAAAAAACGGAATTCACTGTCCTCCGGAATGTTGCATCTGAGAACCTCTCTCTCTCTCTCTCTCTCTCTCTCTCTCTCTCTCCGTCAGCAAATCCTTTCACTCCATACAAACTTTTGCCATTGAACCTTTTCCTCACGATCTCCATTTTCGACAAAAGTCATATAGGAAGAGAGCGGACTGCCTAGCACCCCCTCTCCCCCTATCAACCCCAACCCAACCCCCCAAAAAAGGGGGTGGGGGAGGTCTCATAACCAATGAACATAAACCCGAATCAATTGGCCGCAGAAAATTCCAGAGTATCGGACGAGAATTTCGTCGGGGGGAAATTCTCGTAATTCCCCGACATGAGTTCTATTCGCATGCATAATGGCGATGTCGTTTTTCATCTCAACTTTATCCTTCGATTGTCAACAAAGGGAAAGGTCATGTTGTAATTCTCTGTCGGACGACTGTTTATTTGTGAATGTGTACATAACATAAAACACACACACATATACATGTATATAAATGTAATAGCCACAATGCCCTCTTACTTCTCAAATTCTTGGCTCTTTTTTTTTTTTTGGATACGCTTGTTACTACAAAGCCTTGAGATCCAACTGCAAAGAATTATGAAGAAATCATGATGTCCCGCGTAGCGGGAGGGCATTGTGGCTATTACAATTACATATGTAACTGGTAAAAAGGGACCAGTAGATTCTAAACTTATATATAAATAATATATATATAATATATATACATAAATATATATATATATATATAAAATATATGATATTATAATTAAATAACAATATATATATATATATATATATATAATAATATATATATACTATATATATATAGTATAATATATATGTGTGTGTGTGTGTGTGTGTGTGTGTGTGTGTGTGTGTGTGTTTAAAGCAGTGATGATTACATGTTGTAGACAAAATACTTATATTTCAGAACAGGAGGAAACGAAGACCTGTAATACATATATGCAGAAAAGGAAAAGGAAACACTACACTTCTTGATTAAACTAGCATTCTATTCAAACTCACTGTTAAAAGGAAAAGAGAGATGAAAGCAAAATGCCTATTTATGTAAAGGATGACCATTTCACAATGCTTAGATTTAATACGGAAATGTATAAATCCGTAAAAATGACAAGAAATGAAAATCATTGCAGTTGTTGGTAGGGACAAGTTCTGAGATGTCTTTGTCTCTGATAACAGAAAGGTTTATTTGAGCAACCTAAAGGAGATAGTGGCCATTGTCCCCATCAAATTATTCATGGTATCCCTACATTCCATCAAATGATTCCCGTATTCCTAGTTCCCATCAGCTGCTTCCTAATGTCCCTAGTTCCCTTATAATAATTTAGTGTCCCTAGATCCCATCAAATAATTCCTAGGGTTCCTAGTTCCCATCACCTACTTCCTAATGTCCCTAGTTCCCTTATAATAATTCAGTGTCCCTAGATCCCATCAAATAATTCCTAGGGTTCCTAGTTCCCATCACCTACTTCCTAGTGACCCTAGTTCCCGTCAAATGATTCGTAAAATCCTTAGTTCCCACAAAATGATTCGTATGATCTTTAGTTCCCGCCAAATGATTCGTATAATCATTAGTTCCCGTCAAATTATTCGCATTATCATTTATCATTAGTTCCCATCGAATGATTCGTATTATCCTTAGTTCCCATCAAGTGATTCGCATAATCCTTACTTCCCATCAAATGATTCGTATTATCCTTAGTTCCCGTCAAATAATTCGCATTATCCGTAGTTCCCATCAAATGATTCATAAAATCCTTAGTTCCCATCCGATAAATTTTAGTGCTCCTATCCCCGTCAATTATTTTCTAGAGCCGCTTGATCCCATCAAATGATTCCTTTAGCAGCAACTCCCGGGTTCGAGAGCTGTGAAACATATTACAATCTCCTTTATTTCAGTTTGCGCGTGTCTATAGGTAAACACATCTTCAGTGGAGGGCGATACTATAAATAAAATAAAATAAAATAAAATAAAATAAAAAAGACATCGAAATCGCAATAACTGAAAAAAAAAGCTGTTAATACTTAGATTGGTGGGAGCTTGATCCGTGATAAGTCTGGTGTGAAAATGAACTTAATTCAGAGTTCAGGATACCAGCTACTTTACTCTGAATTCAGGGGAACAAATAATTACAGACAACATTGCATCATCAGCACACGCACTATCGTACTTTTAGAGCTATAATTCATGTCCCAGGTAAAGAATCACAAAAAAAAAATAAATAAATAAAAAATAACTCTCAGAATAATACACTGTAGAATACCAGACAAGACAGGGTTAAGTTCATTAAGAAAGCTATCAAGAAGTGTACCTCAAACCGTGAATGAGAATTAACAGACAGCCTCCTGGTTAGAAAAAAATAATAAATAAATAAATAAATAAATAAAACTATGACTGAACTCAACACATCACCTATTCGGTGAAAGAAAGACCAAGCTATTGTGGTAACCCACGTAACGCCGTCCCCAAGGAATAACAACAGGAATGGAACAGCAAATCAAAAATATACATATTCCTAAAATTCCCAGTGAACAAAGGCGCTCTACTGCCGCACTAGGAATAATTCCTAAAGGAAGCTGTGCAAAGCCGACTAAAAGAATCCTCTCTTTAATCCTCCTTTTCCAAGAGACCGGAAACGAGGTCAAATAAGGAAAAGGGAAAACTACCTCACTCATGTTCCTGAGAGGAGGAGGAGGAGGAGGAGGAGGAGGAGGAGGAGGAAGACCGCCGGATCTTTCCTTTTAACATTTAAAGGAGCTGCTGAACGCCTCAACGCTTCGGCAAAGAATCGGGAATTCTGGGATTTCTCTATTCCAACCCAAGCGTAGACCAATTGCAGCGTCTGGTCAGGTAACAAGTCACTGGAATCGGTTTCTTTTCACAATCTTGATTTGAAACTTAATTTATTACTATTATTATATTATTATTATTAAAAGGAATGGCTACTTCAGCAGCGTTACGCTTGTAGAGATTCTTCTCCATAGGCTAGTAGAGCGCCTATGGAGGTAATTTTCAAATGCAGGGACAAGATCAGTGTATATATTCATATTTCAATACTTACAGATAAGTATATTGTTTTTATTATTCGGCCGATGAACCCTATTCATAAGGAACAAGCCCGCAAGGGGCCACGGACGTGAAATTCAAGCGATCAAAGTATATGACGTCCATTAGAAAGTAGTAACAGAAGGTTAAACGTGGATACAGAGAGAAGAAATCACTTCTTAAAAAAGAAAAAAATGAATTAACAAATTAATAAAAAAAAATCCTTTTGCCTCGTTCCAGACGAATGTGTTAACATTCTGAAAAAACCTAATACTCACCCAGTAACACAAAAAAGCATGTTCATCACACGATCACAAAGGCATTGAGTAATGCTCTCTCTTCGCCTCCCTCCTATACATTAGACGCAAGCGATGGCGATCATCAAATGAACACAAAAGGGATTGGGCCCGTGTCAATATGTCCCCGTCACTGCATACAAATCGTCGACGAAACATGAAAGTATGGCGGGATCGATCAATGAGGGCGATACATATGCACACAAACATCATTTTGGACAAAAATGAAATCATTTCGGTTCGACGCAGAATACCTTTAAAGGTTCATTTTCAGTTGGCGGCTCAGAGGCGTGGGCGAGGTGGGAGGGAGGGGGGGAGAGGAGGAGGAGGAGGAGGAGGAGGAGAATGAATGGGTGAAGGGAGAAAGGTAAAAAAAAAGTGAGGGGATGGGGGTGGGAATGATACAAAATGAGGAAGAAAGGTACAGGAAGAGGAAGCGAACGTTGAGGATAATGTATGTAAAATGTGAAAAAAGGAAATGTCGATCAATAATTTTTCAATTTACGAAATAACAATAATAAAAAAAAAATATAAAAAAAGTTCCTCCGGCTGTCTCCTCTTTCCATATTCCATCCGGACCCCTCCCTCGATTTCATCTGCTCAGAATTACCGACAAAAACGCTTCATTAATTATTCAGCCTTTTAGAATGCAGGTTATCAATTATTCAGCACTTTACGTATTCCGCCCACGAACTAATCCTTCCTACAGGAAAAGAGCGAAGTCTGTTTGTTCAAAGATACAGAAATGAAATCACCAAAAAGATTGGAAGTCGATGCTACAGAAAGGAGCAGAACATAATATATGTTTTCGGTGCTATTAAAGAAATTTCAGACAATAATCACGACAGATGCGTAATAAATGAAAACAACTGTATAATTGGATTAATTAACTTTATATTTTGTGCAGTAAACACAGCCATCTACAACTTCCTTGAACGACAGATGCGTAACAAATGAAAACAACTGTACAATTAGATGAATTAATTTTAGATTTTGTGCAGTAAACACATAATCATCTACAACCTCCTTGATGCTCGAATAGCACTAAAAGTTATTTATGACGATTGATTAAATACCTCAGAGTTGCCTTTCGCGAACATGTCAAAGGCGCCATCAAAATCAAAGGGATTTTTCAACGTCTTAGCAATTACCATAACTATAGTCACTACGTGAATACAGATGAAAGAAACTTGAACCCAGAGTGGAAAGGTCAAGGTCTATGTAGATTAGACCAACGAGGGATCTTCTAGGATGATAGGCCTAAGAGAGATTGAGACATGGATGTGTAGAGTAAGCCGGTAGAGACCTTTTGCATCGCACGGCTGATGAGATGTTAGGTCTATTCGTAATCAATGTTATCAGCAGGACTGAGGTGGGGTGAGGTGGGGTGGGGTGGAGTGGGTGGGTTGTGGAGGGGGGGTAAAGGTTCCCCTGACCTTCAAGATGGATATTCGTTTTAACTAGTTCCTTGTTGTGTATGTTCTAGTGACTCGAGATCATTCAATGGTTACCATCAATGGGCTCTGAATCTGGAAAGATCTCAAGCTGTAATCCATTCCTGGTGAATTATCTCTTTTTGAATGTTATTTTTGGTTAGTGTCATTTATCGGGTATGTAGTGATACGTTGTAAAAGTTGTGATTTATGATACGAGTGTATGCGTGTATCCATACGTTAGGTTTTCTATAAACGCACGAAAACATAAGAAACACAGGATATTCTAAGTGCTAAGGATCAATGAAGAAATATAATCGCCCCTATGTGTTAAGTTTTCATAGCCTTCAAATCGCCTCTTACGCTCTAAGACAGGGGTTCTTAACAGGGGGTATCCATACCCCTTGGGGGTACGAAAACCACATGCTGGGGGTATGGGATTTGATCTCTGGATATTTGTATATATATTTGATTTTAATGTCTCAATGTATATATGGGTACATTTTGTATATAAATAACCATATAAAACTACAAATGCGTTTGATTTTCTTGTATGTTCTGTTCCTAGCTACTCATACGTAAAGTATGTATTAAACTATATTAAGTTATATTGCCAACAAATAGGATTTAAGTGGACTTAAACAAAGGGGGTATGGAACCATATTGGGCTATTCATTGGGGGTCTGGAGTCACCAAAAGATTAAGAACCCCGGCTCCAAGAAGAAAGCAGACAAGCAGAATTTGTGATTGCTATCATTAGTCAAATTTATGGGAAAATAGAAAACAATCAAAATTAAGTTAGTTGTAATAACGAATACCTGGAAACAAACACATGGCCTTAAGAGAGCTGCCTGGATCATTTGAGAGAAGTCTCCCAGTCTGAGGAGTTGGCTTGAAAAAAAATTTATGGACTGACAAGATCTGATGACTTAACATGACATTCGATCATGATAAGCCACCATCATGTGGCCTCTCATTAATGAACCCCAAATAAAATCACTCTCACTCTAATCAATCTTTGGCGGTCTTTAAGACTGAAAAAACCAATTAAAAAAATTACATTGCTCTTCCTGTCAAGAAGCATAATCGTAGGTAATTATTATTATTTTTATTGAGTTTTCCTTTAAGCAATTTGTTGAATTCCTCTACTCCTTGCTAACTAAGCCTCCGTACCACGAATCCCTTCTATGTCTGTCTGTCTGGTTTTTCATTTTTTGCTTTTTACATCTTGTTGAATTTCTCTTAGCATTGTTAGTGAAAAATCCAGATCAGTAATCCATTTTGTTTGCGCCTCTCTCTCTCTCTCTCTCTGTCCAGTTTTGGTTTTTCTTATTTGAACATTTCATGAATTCCTCTCCTCTTTCATAGCCAATCCTCCAACCATAAATCCTTTATGTTGGTCTCTCTCTCATCATTTCCTCGGGTTTTGATTTAACCATTTTCTTTGAATTCAACTCCTTGCCTACCCAAACCTTCAAATCACAAGTCCTTTACGCTAGCTCTCTCTCTCTCTCTCTCTCTCTCTCTCTCTCTCTCTGTTTTTATTTTATTTTAATATTTTGTTAAATTGCTCTCCTCCTTGCCAGCTAAACCTCCAAACCATGAACCCTGTTTTCTCTCTCTCTCTCTCTCTCTCTCTCTCTCTCTCTCTCTCTCTCTCTCTCTCCAAAAATTCTCTGATCGTTCCAACAGCCTGAATCACCTTTGCGCTCATGCTAACCCATTTCACTCAGTCTTCTCTGAATCTGCTGAATTTCAGACTCCTTCAGATCTCCTCATTTCCTCTCGCACTTTGCAAAGATGAACTCCAGCTCATTCCAATCTTTTACTCTCTCTCGAAAATTTAATGCTTCGTGCATCTCATTTTTCACCTCCCTGAGAAATTTCCTTTTTTTTTTTGGTTTTTTTAAGTGACTGCAAAGCTTATCCAGGTTATATTTTCTCCACGATTCAGTGCTTACAGTTTTTCTTTTGCCCATTCTATTATTTATATTATCATTTGTCTCTAAATTTTCTCAAGTGTTGACCATCTCGATTATTTCGTTTTACGGACGTTCGTCTCTAACTGGGTGTTGTTAGTGAAAATACATACACACATACTTACATACATGTACACAATGCATACACACAGACACAGACATATACATCTATATATCATATATAATAATATATATATATATATATATATATAATATATATATATATATATATAATATAATGTATATATTAATATATATATATATATATATATATATAATATATATATATATATATATATATATATATATATATATATATATATATATATAAAACTATCTCCAATGTAGCTTACTCGTTGCGCGTGCTAAAATCTACGATCAAAGGGAGCGTTGTTTCACCAACGAAAATAAAAAAATACGCTATATTCTATTAGAAATAACTTTTCTGTACTGTTTAACATGCACATTATTTATTTTTTTTACATTTTCATTCTAATAAATAAATCATAAATATCCTATCCTTGAATTCCTGTGACTTTAACTCAACGCGAAACAGCTTTTTCAGACCTTTTTAGTCTTTTCCATAGACCTTTCCAAACACTAATCCCCAACAAGAACAACTGCAAGAACAAAAACAACAAAGTATTTTGCAAGCTTACTCCCCGAGTAAGCGAAAAACGGCTTACTGAAACTGCGTCATTATGTCTTTCAGGCAACTAGCATACTTTCATCTCAATCAGCATAAATCCCAACTAATAATCTTCTCATTTTCCTCCTCCTATGCCACTTACGCCATCATTCTCTTCTTCTGCTTTTCCTCATTCAAGCAATTACATCGGTAACCGAGCTCATCATTCCTACGTTATCTTAAAACCCCATCTGCTCATTCTGACTTTCTTTTAAAACCTATCATACTACTTTCTATACTTTCTTCGCCTTTCTATTCAGCTTCCGCGCGTCCCTTGTCCAGGGCGCTGGGAAAGTATTACATCTTCTGTGAATTTATGATGAATGATACAATGAAAAACCTCGAGGCTCGGAGGGCGAAAGGCGCCTCTATAAAACACTCTATAAAACATTCATAATTTTTTTATTGGGTAGAATGTTAATGCTGTATAAATAATTTATCTATTTATATTTTCTTTTATTTAAATGCATCTTCGTTTTGTCTGAAATGATGACACAAGTGAGGGAAGATAACCAGTGACGAAGAGGTGATTAATAATTGCTCCTCCTCAGACCAAAATTCAAACAGAGAGAGAGAGAGAGAGAGAGAGAGAGAGAGAGATAAAATGTGCTGATGTGTATGGGTGCATGGGCAGAGAGAGAGAGAGAGAGAGAGAGAGAGAGAGAGAGAGGAATTATAATGTGTTAATGTGTACAGGTGCGTGACCCGAGAGAGAGAGACTCAAATGTGTTAATGTGTATGGGTGCATGGTCACATATGAGAGAGAGAGAGAGAGAGAGAGAGAGAGAGAGAGTATAATGTGTTAATGTGTATAGGTGCCTGGGCACCTGAGAGAGAGAGAGAGAGAGAGAGAGAGAGAGAGAGAGAGAGAGAGAGAGAAACTAAAATGTGTTGATGTGTATGGGTGCGTGGGCACCTGAGAGAGACAGAGAGAGAGAGACTAAAATGTGTTGATGTGTGTAGGTGCGAGGTCATATATATGAGAGAGAGAGAGAGAGAGAGAGAGAGAGAATACTCTCAACTAAGGTGACTGCAACTTGTATGGAACGGGGAATGCTATAACCTTCACTGTCTGCTCGCTTATTGGAAATTCTCCGCTGCTTTCAAGCACTACAGCTTCAGAACATAACAAGCTCTGCGACTCAGAGAAAATCCGTTCATGTGAAAATCTATTATGTGAAGCAAGAATCTCCCGTCATTTGTGGTAATCACCTTTATAAAGTCAATTGCGCGTAACTGCCATCATGGCTGATTACTGTAACACAGAGAGAGAGAGAGAGAGAGAGAGAGAGAGAGAGAGAGAGAGAGAGAGTCGTTGCATAAAGGAAGAACATCATAAGACTTTGAAATTAAGGCAATGAAGTAACTTGAAAGTAAAGCTTGATTTAATTCAATACTACTAGCAAACTGACCCATCTACAATGGGTGATAAAATACGGGTGCAGAAGTGAAAAATTTATATGTACTATTTGTTCAGCAATATTAAAATAAGGGCGATTTTTATACATACCTACTACAGAACCTCTTTGTACACAATATTATCAGTTTGTCCACAACTTAATTTCTAGTTGGCAGAGTCAGTTGCTCTGCTCATCGCCACATACAGTTGGCCATGCGTGAACATGGGTGACGGCAGAAACACACCAACACAATCCAAAGTCTGGCCCTGCGACTTTGCAGTGAATGAGAAGGCCAGGTTAATGGGACTCTGCCTGCACCGTAACTGGAACGGAAACTGGTTGTCTGAAGGCATCAGAGGAATCTGGGGGATGAACAGACGTTTGCTGGTGTGAGGGCCCGTTGCTATCACTGCTTCGATGACGTGGGAGTTTAGCTCCATAACGGTGTACCTCGTTCCGTTGCAATGTCCATTGGCAGGATCGAAATTCCAAAGCAACATTACCGGGCAGTACTTCTTCAACGTTATTTTGTGCACTGGCAGTCCCGATGGATTTAAGTTATTCAAAAAATCTTGCGGATATTGAAGATAATTTTCATCTTCTATTATGTCCGAGCTGAAATATTCGTGACTATCTCCGGGGAAGTTGTACAGAGATTATGTATGAAAAATCGTAAAGTAACTAAGTCTACGGGAATAACCAGCCTTGTTTCACGGCCAGAAACAGCTCCGTTTCAGGGAATCCCTTCTCACCCCCACCCCCTACAAAGGAGGGGTTAGGTTGGATGAAACCCCATTACAAACCATCTTAGGGGTCCCCAACATACCCCTGCCAAGTTTCATGCCCATCTGACCAGCCGTTTGGCCGTGATGGAATGACAGACAGACAGACAGACATTACGCCCATTATAGTATGATTTTGCATGTTGATAAGTTTTCTAGAATATTCATGAAGATTCCGAAGAGGAATCCGCAAGAATATTCCTTGAATCAGGAGTTTTGCCGAATGATAAACAGTATTGTCGTCACAACGGAAGCCAATCTCAGAAGGTGTTGGGCCTCGGTTTTTGGTTGAATAAAGAGATTCCTGACAATTATAGTACAGGGTGTCCACAAAGTCCCAGTACCATTAAAAGTATATATTGCTCAGAAACCATATAACATAGAGTAATGTAGTTTTTTGTAAAATGTTCTACATGTCCTCAAGTTTACATTCAGAACACTTCATTCTGCAAAAAACTGCATTACTCTATGTTATATGGTTTCTGAGCATTAAATACTTGTAATGGCACTGGGACTTTATGGACACCCTGTACATGAGTAAAACAGAAAACTATCTTTTTTTTAACTGACCAAAATTGTTCGTTGTTACCCTAAAATTTAAAGCATACGAAAAATTTTAACCAGAAGATCGCTTCCCAATATAATATAATTCAACAGCTCTGCCTATTACCGAATTCTGGACGTTCCCAACCCCCCCCCCCCCCCCCCCCCCCCCCCCCCCCCCCCCCCCCCCGCCCCCCCCACACACACACAAACACCCTCAAAAGCCAATTTTGTTCTCCATAATTATGTGAACACAAAAGCACATGTTATGAAGGAAATCATGAATAACAGACAGTCTCATCAACTTGTCTGATACACAATTTTAGGATCATTTCTAAAAATAAATTATAACAGCAATCATCAGGGATTAATAAAAAATAAACATACCCAACAGCGTCCCACGCGAGAAACAAAAGAGGTCATTTGAATTTTGCCATAAACATGAATACTGACTTCGGATACGTAGGTGATTGTCAGGAGGCTTAAGATATAGTATAAATCACGCTACGGTAATGCAGTGTCCTTCAGCAGGGAATGTAAAATAAATATAAAAAGGACACCAATAATTTAATTTTCTCAATTATCAACTTCTATTGCATTGCTTTCGAATTCTCTCTCTGCATTCGTTATCCCCGGTTCTTATATTTTTTTTTCCTAGTTTTTCTGACATCCTTGGGAATGGGCAGGATAATGCCTTGGGTCGTTAATCCCTTGATCGTCTAGGCAAAAAATGTAAGTCTTTGAGCAAAGAAAAAAAGTTACTTCGGCACAATCGAGTTTTCTTACAGCGTATAATCAAGGCTACCGAAAATTACCTATTTTTCAATGATCTAGGTATAATACTGTATGAGCCGTGTCCCATGAACTTCTCCAGCCGTCCGTGGTGGCCTGTTTTGTTGCGATGCCAGGAGCACGATCATGGGCCACTTTAAACTTATATAAAATAAAAACAACTGAAGCTAGAGGGCTGCAATTTGGTATGTTTGATGATTGGAGAGTAGATGATCAACATTCCAATTTTCAGCCATCTGGCCTCAGTAGTTTTTAAGATTTGAGGGCGGGCAGAAAAAAGTGCAGATGGACAGACAAAGCAACCTCAATAGTTTTCGTTTACAGAAACCTAAAAACACTAATAAAATCAAAGTATGTCAAGAGCTCGGCTACCAAACTCGCTTTGCCGTATATATGACGGAAAGATTAATATTTATTTACTCATTAATAATATCGCATTTGTGATGCGTTCCATAATAAAATAGGGCCATAAAGCGTTCGCTGTACATCTCATTTTCATTAACCATGGTCATCATCATCATCATCAAATGGCAATTTCAAACGAATTAATGTTTATTTCATTGCTGATGTTTACATGGCAATTAACTCTGAACGTCACGCTAACTTATATTTAATGAGCTCTGTTCATAAATTCCTCTGCTTGTTTCACCAATAGACACACGCAGGCATTAAAGTCCCTCTTTGTATATATTATCGGCATTTTCATAAATAAACACAAAGTCGATGAGGAATACACAAGCACACACACAATGTGTATTAATAGAGGCCAACATAAAGGGGTACTAATGTCTGAATAAACAACACGAATGCCATTACTATTATTTTGTCTGTTAAAAGAGGCTGCTGTATTATAAAGGCAAGAGCCATACCCTTTGATATTTGTTTCTTTATAGCTGGAATAGTAACCACAGGGATAATACATAATAGAGGGAAAAAATAATTCTGACAGTGACCATTTTTATGAATCAGACTTCGATAAAAGTGATTATGTTGATTTTTATAAAAGTAATGCAGAAGTGAGTGCTACTTGATAAGTGATGAAGTCCTAAGAAGGCAGGATGCTACCCGGAACCCCATACTATAAAGACCATCCAGTCAAATAGGATGACTGATAGGTCACAAACAAAAGGCCAAAAAGAAAAAAAATACATAATAATAATAATAATAATAATAATAATAATAATAATAATAATAATAATAATAATAATAATAATAATAATAATAATAATAATAATAATAATTCCATTCCTTCACGCCAGTAGAAGCGCATGCGCAAAGTTTCAGAAATCCCCAAAGACTATTAATTATTCTGGATAGAATAAACCAAGAAATCTTGACAGATTCACAACAAGAGAAGATGATCTCTGATGAATGACTTAACCTTTGAATACTTAAGTACATGACACCATTTTTTCTACTTTCCATTACCTTAACTGAAAGGCATCTTCTTCGTCTAGATAAACGCGAGGGAACGTGTAATACTTTTCTGAGAGAGAGAGAGAGAGAGAGAGAGAGAGAGAGAGAGAGAGAGAGAGAGAGAGAGAGGAGAGAGAATATTCCCGCCATCAATCAGTCACAAAATGTCTTCCCGAGGCCTTCAAAAGTGTACGGGAATTTGGTTGACAAACATCGAAATATCAGACAGAAAAAGCGCCATATGCATTTCCCTTTTGCACAAAACTTTTATTTGTCATTTTATTCAGTACCGATTAAAAAAATAAACCGTTTTATACATACCTTAAAATATCAACTGTCAATGAAATATTCATTACTGGTCCGCAGGTATGGTGGCTAATGTCGCGACGTACCGCTCAGATGTCGCGGGTTTGCGCCTCCCTTAGGGCGATGAAAAATCACTGGCTCTGTATCACGATCAGTTACTGCTGCAGTGTGGAGTCTGAGTGCGGTGCGAGGCTGAAGCTGACATTCTTTGGAAGGTTGAATTTTAAGTCAAAGGCCGCTGTGTGCTAATACTAATATTAATAATAATATATTTATAATAATATACGTGTCAAATATCAAAGCCCAAGATAAGAAAAATATACGTTCCGGTCTTATTTTATTAATTCCGGCAAGAGGAAATTTATGAGGTTAATATTATTAACTTGCTGCTCGAGATTTCTTACAAGAAAAAGCAAAACAAGAAAAAAAAAAAGTTAAGATGAGAGCAAATTATGGAAGGAAATATATAAGATTTGAAAATAAATAAATATCTTCTAAGATTAACGCTTAACACCAACTCATAAAAAATATCGTGAAATAAAGACGAAGACCTCGGCGCTTAAAAGTGGTATGGCAGCCACTTAACATAAACTTGGCGCATCTAACACAGCCGTATAGAGTCTATAGACAACACTTAACCATAGATATGATCAACCGGTTTACAGAAAAAAACTGGTGTCTGTAAAGTTTATCCCAAACGCCTCTCTATCTGGAGGACATTGACAAGTTCTCGTAGCAATTTACTCGGCCGCATTGCCACCAGCACACTTGGAATTTCATAAATGTTTAGCAAACTCTTCATATTTGCGCGCCAAAGTATGACGAAACTCCCCCACTTGGTTCCCGCCAAAATCGTTGTCGTTTCCCGCCAATAGCTACTCGTCCTATTTTCGTTTTTTTTTTTTTTTTTTTTTTTTTTTTGGCGAAGGGAAGTAGCTCACACAGAGAGAAAGAGAGAGAGAGAACAAGCTGTAAACTGTTTTATCGCGGTGTTTAGAAAATGGGAATGGTCTTTTGGAGAAATCCGATGAGGAAAATAAAACGATGTGAGAGTGTTAAGTCTCGCACGCTATTATGGGAGTTTACAAGTTACAACCAACGACATACATTTTGGCACAGTAAGTCTTGTAAAACGTCTGAAAAACATAGCTCGGATTAGAGAAAAGCTTTTAGTTTCAACTGTGCGTTATTTTTCGCTTAATATTACGACTTATTCAACAGAAAGTGCTGAATAATTCAGTCTCTTCCACGAGTGTGCTTTATAGTATATTCATGAATTTCGGCTGACTGCTAAAGTACAGCACTGTTGAATGAATTACACGTTCTAACTTTCGACGCTCATCAAATATTCATTTCCTTCTCTCTTCCTTTTTAGCTCTTTCCCCCTCCTTTTCCTCTCCTTTCACTTCGTAACTCCCAATTTAGATTTCTCTTCATCTATTCTTAACAGGGAATCAATTTCGCCCCCAAAACATGACACTCATTTTACAGAAGAATCAAATCGCACTCTTATTGTGTATGACGTCGTAAAGGTTGAAAAATCAGTTTCTCCGGATTTTCAAAATCAGTACGTTAATTAGCAATATATATATATATATATATATATATATATTAATAGATATATATATATATATATATATGTGTGTGTGTGTGTGTGTGTGTATAAAAGACAAGTCTTGAAAGTACACTTCGAGCTTTCTTATTAATCTAATATCTTGGATTCTGGATAAAAAAAATGGTAAAAGTATAATACGGTAATATGAAATTCATACAACCATTCGAGAAAAGTCTGGCGTTGCTTATTTGACAGATAGGATGCAACGCAAATGCTCTATTGGCATGAATCCTTACAAAAATCATGTACGGGAAAATAGTCCAATAAAGATTAACAGTATATTAGTATTGCATACCAAGTTCTGCTATTGATCCAAGTTTTACTTTCAACAAGCCCGACAGGAATTATCTGTCGGAATCAATTAACGTAAATATTTTAAGAAGAGTAGGCCAAAAGGATATACAAATCTTGTTCACCAACATCAAAATGCAACACGACTGATTTTACTGAGCTCCAATATCAGGATATATATTCACTTGCAGCCCAGTTCAGACTTCCTTGTTAACTATATGAAAATGGTTTTGTTGAACCTCAGCTGATCCAGAGGCATTCTGGGTTAAATGCTCCCCAAGTTATGCAAAATGAAAACTGAATCTATTTTCAGCACTGGTTGTAATATTTTCATTTATTCTGAAGTGGTATTCAAAACAGATTTGCATATCATACAAATAAAATTAAATGCCACAATAAGCAACATCATTTTTTTTATCGTGTTACATCATAGTTCTTTTTGACTGGTAATTGCATCTGAAAGCGCTCCCCCCCCCCCCCCCCCCCCTCTCTCTCTCTCTCTCTCTCTCTCTCTCAAACACACATACACACCAGGCACAAACACAAATATTACCACAAACACGCAGTGTATTTCTATCGCCCTACCCAAAACCATATAAAATTTGTACCGAGGTAAGAATATACGATTCGCAATTTAAAAAAAAAATGAGTCCATCATTTTCCACTCCATTTCCCCCTACAGCCAAACAATGAGCACTCCATGTTGAGGGAACAGCAATTGCAAGGTTATTGACTATTGTTCAAACAATGCTGCAGCTCATTCGCTCTATTTCATTCCTCGACGTCAAATTTCCCACCTTCGGTACTTACTAACCTCTACAGGTGGAAAGAGAGTTTCCTTTCCCCTTTTGATAACTTACGTAAATAATTTGCGCGATATATTCTATTGTGGGTACTCTCAAACTACAAGGGACAAAACAAAACGTATTAATTAGCTAGGGGAAATTTCGGCAGAATTTCTCTGCTTGTTTATGGAAGTGAAAAACGAGCGCACGTCCACTAAAGTCATCTATAATTACGAGTGTATAATAATTTGTTTCTGTTCCGGATGTAGAGAAGTTTGTTCTAAATAATAATAATAATAATAATAATAATAATAATAATAATAATAATAATAATAATAATAATAATAATAATAATAATAATAATAATAATAACAATTGAAAAAGAAACCCACAAAATCACTTTGTAACTTGTTTACTTCTAAGTATTTACATTTAATTTTACTCCACACAGGGTGTGGAGTAAAATTAAATGTAAATACTTAGAAGTAAACAAGTTACAAAGTGATTTTGTGGGTTTCTTTTCAATCTTCAGAAGAAAACTCTGAAAGAAGTTTTTGTTTGGTTAATAATAATAATAATAATAATAAGTAATAATAATAATAATAATAATAATAATATAATAATAATAATAATTTTTATTTAAGAGTGTTAAAGATCTATTTCGGTTCCGGATATGGAGATGTTTATAATAAATAATAATAATAATAATAATAATAATAATAATAACTAATAATTTTTTACTTAAGAGTGTTAAAGATCTATTTCGGTTCCGGATGGAGATGTTTTTATATAATAATAATAATAATAATAATAATAATAATAATAAGAATAATAAATATAAATAATAATAATAATTGTTATTTACGAGTAGATAAAGCTCTTTTTGTTCGGATATAGAGATGTTTATGATAAATAATAATAATAATAATAATAATAATAATAATAATAATAATAATAATAATAATAATAATAATAATATAATAATAATAAATCTTAATTACGAGTATGTAAAGATCTATTTCGGTTCCGGATATAGAGAAGCTTGTTCTAATATAATAATAATAATAATAATATAATAATAATAATAATAATAATAATAATGATTATTATTATTATTATTATTATTATTATTATTATTATTATTATTATTATTATTATTATTATTATAAGAAGAAGAAGAAGATGAAGAAGAAGAAGAAGAAGAAGATACCATCTTATCAATTCAATATTCTAATCACATTTCCCGTATGAAGCATTCATCTCTTTTCATTTCACCCCGGAATAAATTGAGGCCATGCTCTCAGTTTTTTTATTATTATTATTATTTTGCAACTTGTTAAAGTGGAATTAGTTAACTCATGGCCAGTTTTTTACTGTCTGGAAAAAAAGGAAAAATCCAAAGCACCGCTTTAGAACTTACAACCCAAACGGCCGTTATCTCTGAAGGATGCAATAGAAATTACTTTTTTTTTTTTTTTTGGAAGTTATCTCTGAACGATACAACAGAAAATGACCTTTATGAGCAAGATTCTAAAACAGTGATGGAAGCGGTCGAGACGTAACGAGATACCGAGATCAACCACTGTGTGCGTTATGCTTAAGCAACATCAACGAATGTTACTTAGATTTAATGTAGTTCACTTGCGAATCGATGAGTCAACAGCACAGCAGAGAATGAGCTGTAAACCCCTAGAGAGCAAATTAGCAAGTAGCTACACCGTTTTCTATCAATTACGCTCAACGGGGGAAACTAAAGCCGTTCAACTGAGTCAACAAGGAAAAAAGGGATAGTAGAGGCTCTCTCAAAGCACAGCTTTGCCCTCAGCTGTTTTTTCCTTTCTATGCAGGAGCAAATTTGAATTGGTATACTATGCCCTTAACCAGGCGAGTTGGGAAGAGAAAAATACTTGTACAGGAAGGCCAACAACACGGTATTGCACTAAAGTAACTTTTTTAAAACTACTTACGATTCTTGAGTA
Source organism: Macrobrachium nipponense (assembly GCF_015104395.2). NCBI lineage: Eukaryota > Metazoa > Arthropoda > Malacostraca > Decapoda > Palaemonidae > Macrobrachium > Macrobrachium nipponense. The sequence continues at coordinate 108,056,686 of NC_087203.1, read as the reverse complement.
AGGAGCGACAGGAAAGTTCCTTAGTTTGACTGTAGAGGGACCAGTTGCTGAGAGAGAGAGAGAGAGAGAGAGAGAGAGAGAGAGAGAATTGAAGACTTCCATAAAGTAAACCATGTGACACGTTGGGAGTTATTTGGCTGCAAAAGAAGATTATAGACATTTTAGATATTTATGGTTATAAAGGCACACAGATAATGAATGAATCTACATTACTACATATCACCTTAATGAGGACATTTAGGCATTCAGTCATTTATAGAAATTATGAGAGCACAAGAGGAAAAGGCATATTTAACCCAAAAGAAGGATTTGGCACTTTTCTTACATACAAAGATAAACCATTTTGTTAAAAAAAAAACGGGGGGGGGGGGGGGGGGGGGGGGGGGGGGGGGGGGGGGGGGGGGGGGGGGGGGTGGGGGGGGGGGGTACGGGGGGGGGGGGGGGGGGGGGGGAGGTTAGTACAAAATCAGGATAGGCTTAGAATAACGTTACGGGACTTGTGACATTCTGACAACGCAGCATTAATTATTCCAAAGGCAATCAAGGTATTGAAATAGCAAGTAACAGATGAAAAGTAAGAAGAGGGTCGTGTGGGAAAGTTGTTGCATGTCCAGCGTAACACACCACTGTGTATTAGAGTGAACGGAAAAACGTTTCATAGCCTCCCCCCCCCCCCCCCCCCCCCCCCCCCCCCCCCTCCCCCCCCCCCCCCCCCCCCCCCCCCCCACCCCCCCCCCCCCCCCCCCCCCCCCCCCCCCCCCCCCCCCCCCCCCCCCCCAACCCCCCCCCCCCCTACCCCCCCCCCCCCCCCCCCCGCCCCACCGCGGCCTCTCCTCTACCAATTCGGATAAGATACGTCGAAACACATGTGGCTACCCGCAGTTTTTCCTTGAAATGGAGACGAAAGAATTGTTAACTAAGTAAACATTCTACCCTTCGGAAACCAACTCTGGAAATGTCTTTTGAGCGATAACGAGCTGCAGGAAACAAAGGATTTAAAAAAAAAAAAAACATTGGGTAAACCTGAGGGAGAGAAACGAGCCATGTATGCTGCACTTGTTGCACAGAAATGGCAGAGTAAATGTTAAAAGTAACGATTACATCAA
>NC_087203.1:108045580-108050580 GCF_015104395.2 Macrobrachium nipponense | reverse complement strand
TTCTCCATACCCTATTGATCTTCTGCGTTGCATTAATCTCTATGAAAAGGGATTTTCGTCCCCTCTGGCCCACACAAATTCATCGTCATCTCTCTCGGTCCTTTGTGAACGACAAATCAAACCCTTTTCAGTTCTGCGGCCACTTTTAATATGGGCGGGGGGGGGGGGTGGGGGGTGGGGGCGGGTCTTCCTTGTTGGCAAGAAAATAACAGCCACTCTCAGAGTTCGGAGTTGTTGCAAGTTGTCTTTTTTGAATAAAATATTTTTATAATATTGAGTTTTTATTTCACCACACACACAAATATACTATATATATCTATATATATATATTATATCTATATATATAGCATTATATATATATATATAATATATATATATATATAGTTGTAAACGGTACATATAATAATATATATATATTTATATATATATATATATATATATATATATATATATATAAAGTATGTATGTGTATATATGTGTATAAAATGTAATATATATATATATATATATATAATTATAAATATTATTATATGTCTATTATATAATATATATATATATATATATACAAAACATGAAACCAAATTATACAAATATACTAATGCACACAATAATTGTTAAAACGGACGTCTCAAGTGATCATCAACTCCCCGATTTGAAAAAGATGTCGAATAAATAGGGGAAAATTGCAGAATTCTAATCTGATCTTTATCGATAGACTGTTTTTCTTAAAGACTAAAGAATATATCTGTATTATACACCAAGAAGGGGACTCTTCATAATTTCTATGAAAAATATCTGAATAAGGAAAATATGGATAAACTTTCTCTTGAACAATTTCATTTTTCATGTAACAAGAGAATGATGATATTTGTAAATTGTATTCAGCTTTTTTTTTTTTTAAAGATCATGGTAAGTTCCATCACGTTTATGATAGCACAGAGATTTATCCACTTGATGATTTCCTCTCAGTCAGTATGTTACGTATTATAAGTTAATGAAGGAGATAGATCAAACCCAGGGTGTAAATAAGGGCATGGCAAAAGTTACGAGTGATAGTGTTGCTTTTTATATAGTTAGAAAAAATAATTGAAAATGGTCAGGTAGTAAGCGAGTCATAAAAATAATCCACAAAGCTGTAGACACACATACATATATATTATATTTATACATACACACACACGCAAACACACATATATATATGTATATATATATATTTATATATTATATATATATTTAGATATATATATATATATATATATATATATTCCTTGTGTGTGTCTCCATGCCCGCACGAGTTTGTATACAAGATATATCCATCATACAAGAGTTACCAATACGTCGGTGTACGCATACATACATACATAGAAACGAGTGAGAGAGAGAGAGAGAGAGAGAGAGAGAGAGAGAGAGAGAGAGGTTTCAGAGCACGTACAACAGGTGACCAATTCTTTCTCAGTTCCAGGAAACCCCTTTTACTTATGATTTACGGAAGCCCTTACAAATTACTTAATTAATTGATCCCATTGTGTGGAGAATTCTTTAAAAATCTCGCAAAGATTTTGCTCTGCAAAACACACACGTACCACGCTGCTTCTCAGAGATGTGTATTAAACATGGGGTCATCGTGTAGTAGTGGTAGTGATGTTGACTATTATTATGATTATTTAGCTTGTGTGTGTGTGCGCGTGTGTGTGTGTGTGTTTCTGTGTGTCCCATATTCATAAGTAATTATGGAACATGAAATATGAAGGATTCTTGAGTTCTTAATCTCTGTCTAAAATTTTGTTAAATAGGGAGGCCTGAGTATATGATATCTTGTGCCCAAACGTATGAATATTCATACAGTGTATACGGATTAACCAATTAGCCTATGAACGTGCTAACATTGCATGCATATTGCTTCCTTATGACAAGTCTGCCAATGTTATTCCAACCGCTCTGCCTCACTATAATGTCATTCACGTAATGCCTTTCCTGAGGCCAAAGCAATAACATCACATCATTACTTGATGTACGCCATTCGATCATTACCAGTCCTAGCAACCCACACCTTTCCTATCGTTGCCCCCTACCCCCTACCCTATATATTCCTAATTCCACTCGCCTCCAGTACGGATTCAGATTACTTACGGCCACATTATCACAGGTAGGTTAGGCAGATCCAAATCAGGGTAGATGGACGGGGGCTTTTCCCGAGGTACTTTGTGTGTAGGTGAAAGCACAGAAATTAAGAAAAATAATTGGAAACAAACATATGTTAATATATAAACTTATAATGATGTATAGGCAAAGAATAATAGAAAACAGGTTTAGTCTATTGTGGTACATGTGTATTACATGATCAAAATAAGGTTATTGTTTTATAACGATTGCATTCTTTTTTAAGATAATTAAATGGAAACAAAGATACTTACATGAGCACAATGACTTTATTGTTTTATAACGATTGCATTCTTTTACATACCTAATTTGCGTAAACTTTTAGCATTAATACAAAAAAGGTTTCTGCTAGCACAAAAACACACATATAAATAATTTATATATATATATAATTTAATATTTAATAAAAAGAAAAAAATATGTACATTAGCAGGATTATGATGGTTTATTCAATGTTTTTAATTTATCGTATGGCTTTTTTAAGAAAATACACACACACATATATATACATACATACATACAAACATATATATATATATATATATATATATATATATATATATATATATATATACACACACATATATGAATATGATGTATGTAGTATGTATGTATGATGTATATGTATTATATATTATATATAGATATATATATATATATATATATCTTATATATCTATATATATATATATATATATATATATATAATATATTATATATATATAATATATTATATATTAATTATATATAATATTATATTATATTATATATATATTATATAATATATATTGCGCGATGATCGTTAGGATATATTATATAATATATATATATATATATCTATATAATAAATATATATGTATTTATATATTTATAATATATTAATAATAATTACACACACACCACACCAAAACCACACACATATATATATATATATATATATATATATATATATTTATGTATATAATCCCAACGAGCATCACGCAATCAAGTGGTCTTTGTAAGACACCTGGAAAAAAACAATCTAATTAGAGGGAAAGCAATCAACGATATTGCAGGTGATCGAAAAGAATTTTCCTTTTTATAAACAATCTATTCATAGGATATTTTAAAATCTGTGTGAAAAAAGCATTAAACAAATAATAAAAAAAAAAAAACACGAATATTGTGGGATTAAGTTGACCACTACAGAAGGGTATAGTTTTCTGTAAAAGAAAACTATTGTGCTGGCTTTGTCAGTCCGTCCGCCCTCAGATCTTAAAACGTACTGAGGCTAGAGGGCTGCAAATTGTTATGGTGATCATTCACCCTCCAATCATCAAACATGCTAAATTGCAACCCTCGAGACTGAGAAAGAGTTTTTTTTTTTTAAGGTTAAAGTTAGCCATAATCGTGCTTCTGGCAACGATAAAGGATAGCTTGCCCACCGATTCAGTAGTCCCGAGTTCCATTCCCCACTCTGCCAACGTGGAATCAGAGGAATTTTTTTCTGGTGATTAGAAATTGATTTCTCGATACAATGTGCTCCAGATCCCACAATAAGCTGTAGGTCCCGTTGCTTGGTAACCAATTGGTTCCTAGCCACGTAAAAATATCTAATCCTTCGGGCCAGCGCTAGGAGAGCTGTTAATCAGCTCAGTGGTCTGGTTAAACTAAGATATACTCAACTTGAAGTTTCTAGGGTCGTGGCTCTATAGAGCATTATACCGAGACCACCGAAATATTATACGCTGTAGCGGCTGTACTTAAAACTTTAGTTACAGAAAGAAAGAGAAAAAAAAAAAGTCTTACGATCAACCCGTATTCCTTCTCCGGCTGTTAAGCCACAAGGATCGGGTTCCGCAACGCTAACTGGATGTTAAGGAACGTGAAATCGCATCTGTTTCGCTGGAAATACCCAGACAATTACGGCTCATTTGGTATGGAAGTAAGTGAACCAAAACGGCCGAAAGATTAGGTATATGTTTCGCACATACTGAATTGAATATAGTATTTAGGCCAAAGACCAAGCACTGGAACCTATGAGGTCATTCAGCGCTGAAACGGAAATTGAGAGTAAGAGGCTTGAAAGGTATAACAGGAGGAAAACCTCAAAGCAGTTGCGCTATAAATCAATTATTAGGAGGTGAGAAAGTAAGATGGAAGAAAGAGAATATGAAAAGAGGTATAGCAACAGAAATGAAAGGGGTGGCAGCTAGGGGCCGAAGGCACGCTGCAAAGAACCTCATGTAATGCCTACAGTGCACCGCAAGAGGGTGCACTGACGGCACTACCTTCCTACGGGGATTTCGCACATATTAGTCTCTCCAATCGTGAGGGAATTTCAACAAATCCTTCAGAGGGTGGAAGTGACAGAATGCTGAAATTTTCCGGTTATTTGTCCCGTGATTGGACAAGAGAAGTGATGGTGGGGTAAGGTCCTTGCAAAACAACTGGGTTCTTTCGGTACGAAAAATAAATCCGATTCTGAAGTTACTATGGAATCTTTTTTTAAGAGGATTCAATTCATACAAGTTGACCTCATTCTGGGCGTCTCTAAATAACAACAAATAAGCCCCACGCATGATACTTAAGCGTCGCAAACTACAGGGTCAAAGATGTTGTGAGGAGCAGTCGAAAGCATTTTTTTGCACCTAGTGAGTTCAGATACGTTTAAAGGCCAATGAGTGATAATACATTTCTGCTCTGTCATTAAACATAATTGTTTTACAACACTGACAAAAATTAATTGCAATGATACACCGGGCAAACTAGTAGAGACATCAATAAAGACCAAAAGATATTAAATTAATAAGACAAACCTCTCTCTCTCTCTCTCTCTCTCTCTCTCTCTCTCTCTCTCTC
>NC_087203.1:108033080-108043080 GCF_015104395.2 Macrobrachium nipponense | reverse complement strand
AATAAAACATGGTATAAACACACATCAGCATTTATCGCAAATACATCATAAACAGGTCAGATATTTATCACCGACTTTCTGGTAGTCTTAACTAGTGCACCATATGACAGTCAACCATTGGTCAAAGTTTCCCCACTTCGGTGGCTGTTTGTTTTAATACTTGTCTGAGATAAGTCTGAGAATCTCCCAACTTTGAGGTGTTAGGACAGAAGGACATGATAACTGGTTCATCTTGGATTCATCAGTTCAAGGATGAAAATAGCAGTGAATATTATCCACACGTCACTCAAGGCAGTGCATCTTTGCGATAAATTTAATAACAAAACGAAAACTTATATCCATATTTTTAAGCCTTTTCTAGTTTATTCTAATTTCATAAGTATTCAAAACATGGTAGGGTGATTCTAATTCTATTTGGAATTTTTCCTGTGTTCTGATATTTAGCAATCTTCCCCTATATTTACATTTTCCTCGTAATTTAAATCTGAAAACTTTGACAAAATATCTCACTATTATGTGGACATATTAGCAATTATCTAGAATGATCCTTATGAACAGGGATTCATAGGGTGAATTATCACTCATTAAACTCAGGTTGGGATGAATCTTCAGTGAAATGAGTTTTATTTTGTACTTCATCTGAATTCTGTATCTATATAAGCTTAAGGGTCGTTTGTATGGTGTTTTTACGTTGCATGGAACAGGAGGTTATTCAGCAACGGGACCAACGGCTTTACGTGACTTCCGAACCACGTCGAGAGTGAACTTCTATCACCAGGAATGCACATCTCTCACTCCTCAATGGAATGACCGAGAATCGAACTCGCGTAAGGGTCGTAAGTGGCCAGGACAAGGTTGAGAACGGGTTCTCTGGAATACTTTATCAGTTAAGAAGACGACATTGACACGCAAGGCTACTTGTGCTGTACACTGTATACTGCTCGTGATTTGAACTTTCACACCTCCTCGCCAAAATGTGTACTGAATAAGATTACAAAATATCTGAGAGTGTCAGCATCAGCAGAGAGAGAGAGAGAGAGAGAGAGAGAGAGAGAGAGAGAGAGAGAGAGAGAGAGAGAGAGGTTAATTTTTTTCAATGTCTGGGAGGTAATAGGTAAACGTCTAATGTATGTCCTTTTATTTCAAATTCATTGTGGTATTTTTAGACAATATTTTAAATGATTATTAAAACAAACATCAGTCATCAAAAAAATGAAAAAAAAAAAATCAAAAATTTTGAGGAAATAGGTTAATGTTCGATATGAGAGAGAGAGAGAGAGAGAGAGAGAGTTAATTTTTTTTTAATGTCTGGGAGGTAATAGTTAAATGTCTAATGTATTTGAGTAAAATAGGTTAATGGTTGATATGAGAGAGAGAGAGAGAGAGAGAGAGGTTAATTTTGAATGTTTGGGCGGTAATAGGTAAATGTCTAATGTATTTGAGAAAATAGGTTAAAATTAATGTTTGATGTGTGTGTGTGTGTGTGTGTGTGTGTGAGAGAGAGAGAGAGAGAGAGAGTAAAATTATATGTATGGGTGCGTGGTCACATGTGAGAGAGAGAGAGAGAGAGAGAGAGAGAGAGAGCTAAAATGTTGTTGATGTGTATTGTGCGTGGGCATGAGAGAGAGAGAAGAGAGAGAGAGAGAGAGAGAGAGAGAGAGAAATCCTTATGGTTTCTGACTGAAGGCAAGGCTCTTGATTGACAATCCTTATCACTACAAAACAAAACGGCCTGGCAACAAAGAGAGACTTCGTGACGTCAATCTCTCCCTCTTTCTCTCTCTGGATATTACTCTCTTCATATCAATTTCTGATCAATCCAGACGTGAAAAATACACCAAAATCTTTTTATCATAAAATTAGCAAAAGACACACCATATGATTCTGCATTTCTTTCATGACGAAAACTGAAATAATCCACTTTACGTACGAACTCCACGTCGACAGCAAATACCCCCATCAAAAAGGATACACGTCTGTGCAAAAAGAAGAAGAAAAAAAAAAAACATAAAGGAAAAATAGAAAAAAGGGAAGCAAAGGAAAAAATCATCAATCCATCTGACACAGAGCAAATATGACGTTATTGTTTTATTTTTTTCCCCCCGAAAGGGTGTCTCGTTCCTACCTACAGGCGACTGGGACGGATCTCTCCGATTACGTCTCTCAGCGGGACGAGATAATGATATGAATGAAACAAAAGTCGGCGACTGACATAATTCATCTCCATGACGTTTCTCTGTGAGGTGAGGAAGGGGAAGGGTAGGAGGTACTAGAGGGAGGCGGTGGTGGGAAGGGGATGAGAGATGGAAGGTGAAGTGGAGGGAAGGTAGAGAAAGAATAGGAGGAAGAGGGATAAGAAGACTGAGAGGGGATGAAGGACGAAGGGGACGGAGAGAGGAATAAGAGGAAAGAGGATAGGAAGAGAAACACTGACGGAGATATGAAAGACGGGAAGGGGAAAGTAAGAGGAGGTGGAAGGAGGATAAAGGATAGGTAGATTATGGATATGTGTAGACATTTATTTTAAAAATTGATCACTTTAGTAAATCAGTTGATGAAAATATCAACAGAGAGAGAGAGAGAGAGAGAGAGAGAGAGAGAGAGAGACTACTACTGTACTCTTGTACTGTCTCTAGTCACCGTCTGTCAAAGGACCCAAGGCTGCATTAATGAGAAGGATACGAAGTGTCACATGCATACCTGTCACCTATTACAATAGGGAATAGGTACTCACGCATGCCTTATCCTACATAATCAGCCTGTGTCACTGACCCTGCTAGCAACCCTGCTACCAATTTCGGCAATGGACTAGACACACTCTTGGATAAAAAGACAAATATAAAAAAAAATATAATAAAAAATCCACATTCATTTCGAAGCAAGGAAACGTTTCTATTACGTCCAGGCGACTAACGTCCCTGGACGTTTCTTGAACGTTTCTCGTCGCAGCTTGATCCATCGTGAGCTTGTGCCATACAGAGAATGGAGGCAAGGGTAATGTGAGGCAGTTTCTCAATTGCATGCATTTTCTATTATAGTGATCCAAAAATATTGGTCTCGAGACCCATATACTCTTCTACAGCATGGACGCCTTAGTTATTACTTCCAACACAGTAACCAACCAGGTGGCCATTTGAGCTCAGGAAACCTGCAGCAATCAAACGGTTGAATGAGAGCCAAAGTCGTAATTGGTTGCTTCAGGTAAAGCCACCTTCGCTGTTTGGTGGGCAAGGGGATTGGGCCGGAATAAGAGCAAGCCCACTCGTTTCCCTTTGTGTTGTATTTTGATACCTTTTTTCAAATGTTAAAATTCCTCAATTCCCAAAACACAAGAGGCCATCGCCTTGCATAATGTGAAACGTGCCAAAATATTTTAGGGTAGCAGAGACCTAGAGCATTTCCATTGCTCTCAGTGGACCCATAGCATTTCCAATGCTTTCAGTGGAAACTGCCTGGAACAGCCTGGAAATGAGTCGTATGAAAGACAACTAGAAATTAATATTAAAGGCAATTAGAAATTAACAAGTTATACAACCTCTGTTTGGTGCCAACATCTTCCAGAGTGCTTGCCCATCCCAGAGAGGCCAGTCAAAATAGCGCACACTTAGCCAGTCAGCACAGTCACCCAAAATCATAGAATGAGTGCCATATACTTCGTCGTTGTTGGCTGATACTTCCTGACCCGCTTGAATACTGCAGCCCTCTACTTCACACAATTACATGGAAGGAAAATCTTCCCCAGGTGTGGAGATGCTCCTCTTTCAAGATATCTAATAACTGCTCGCCCTACTTTCCTGAGCATTCGACATTTTGCTTGCGCATAGTGAATTTCAAAAGCCCAAATAGAGTAAACAATTAAGTTCTTGTATATATTCATACGACAAGTGACTCTCTGAGCAGTTACACTCGAAAGTTTTAATTCCTGTTCTTAATTCTGGATAAGTCTCGAACTCCATTTTGAGCTTTATGATTTTTTTTTTCGCTTCATGCCCCTTCCATGTCACATTTGACAATTTTTACCACAACACTTCATAACTACTGTTATTTACCTCCCTCTCTGGCGCAGCTATTTTGCAGACTTGTAAAATACCCTGATGCCTCTGCTTTGTATAAAAGTACAATGCAGGAAAACTCAAAGGGTAAAGACTTAATGGATATCAAAATATATACAATCTAATTTCCGCAGTTTGTTTTTGCCCCTTTCATGGGATAGTACAAAAGCCTGTTAATTAAAACAGTTTGCACTTGAAAGAAAATCCTTTTATGTGGTTTGGAAGTAAATTCAATCACCGGGTTATAAAACAAAGAGAGAGAGAGAGAGAGAGAGAGAGAGAGAGAGAGAGAGAGAGAGAGAGAGAGAGAGAGAGATTTGCTACTGGCAGTAGCGGGTCCTTCAGATTATATATATATATATATATATATATATAGATATATATATATATATATATATATATATATATATATATCGCTCAGTAATTGAACCCAGGTTCTTTTGGCATATGGACAAATGTCTCTACTTCTCGATATCCGCGTCTAAAACCCCACTGTGTCTCTGTTGGCTTAAACTGTCAGTTATATAGATGGTAGCTGGACAATTGCGGTGGTCTCTACCAAGGTTTATAACGGGCATGGGCCTGGCAACTTCATCCAAAATACTTTTGTGTGAAGCAGAAGGGTAATATATTCTGGTGCCTTCTTTCCTAAGAGGAAAAAAGACGTAAGGTAAAAAAAAATATATATAAAATATAACCTTTTATTATCATTCTGGTGCCTTACCTTCTTCCTCTCACCATAAATACACACTCAAACAACGCCCGTGTAATTGGAACATACACCTATGTGTGCTGGGGCATCATCCCCAGCACATCATCCCCCACCCGCCCCTCCAACACCCTAACCTCCCACAACAAAAAACACCCATGTAATTTAGAAAATGGATCGTCTCCAAGTTCATGATAACCGAGAGGCGAACAAGAGTAGCCGTATAAGCTCTCAACTTTATCCCGACCGAATTCTAAGCCGGGCTCATTTGTATTCACCTGGGTGCAAAATCCGGATGGGTCACTGGACGCCCATCGTAAAACTGCGTTTCAAGTCCATTCATACCTGGCATTCTGCAGGGCAGCCCTTGGGTGCTGCAATCTGTTTTCTCTCTCTCTCTCTCTCTCTCTCTCTCTCTCGACTAGACTCGTTTTTTTTTATCTGTCCACTCGCCTGTGGTGCTCGCGAATGGTAACACTGCGTCCCGGGCTTTAAATAGTTACGCTATGTGTAAGTTTTAGGTATATAAAAGGCTATCTGGGTGTACATTTACAACTGAAAAGTATTTTAATAACATACTGTATGTGAATTACACCGTTCATATTCGATTAAAACACTTTTCAGTTATAAATGTACACCCAGATATCCTTTTATTTACCAAAAACTTACACATAGCGTAACTATTTAAAGCCTGGGACGCAGTGTTACCTTGCGGGAGCACCACAAGCGGGCGGACAGACGGAAAAAAAAAAGCGAGTATAGACTGGGTTCGTTGGCGTCAACTGATTTGACTCGAGAATTCTCTCGCCTGTTCTGTCCGCAATGAACTCGACTCTTTCACTTGCAGTGACCGAGAGTGATTTGCATAGATGTGTATTATGCCCTTCTTGGTAACTTCAGAGACAAGATTAGCTTGTACTTAAACGGTTCTGGTTTGTGAGATGATACTCTTAAGTGCTTCTTTTGTTTTAATGAAATAGTAGTTGGTATCTCATAGTAAGCTAATGTGTTGCTATTTGAAAAAAAAATGCATTGACTCTGTACCTCAGCCATTAATGACCATGACGAGGACTTTGTATCTTTCCCACAAAAATAGCTGAAAAATAAAGGACAAAAATCTGCCACACAATGCAATCCACCACCGGTTTCCTGCAGAGAGAGAGAGAGAGAGAGAGAGAGAGAGAGAGAGAGAGAGAGAGAGAGAGAAGAATACACCTTACCCCTGTCCCCCTCCCCGCCAAAAAAAGGATAAATCTTAAAATAGTAGAGCAACATTCCTAAGACTAAAAAAACGGAACTTCGAAGTCCGTAACTTTCGGTCCAACCAGAATACTACGTTAAGTGGGACGGGAGAACGCTTTAACAAGTTTCAAAGTCGACAGGACCATGCTTATTCGCTTTTGGGAGTCAAACCATGTCATCATGGATAAATACAGGAGATAAGGATGATTATGACGGGTTAAGGGAAGATTTTTTATTATTGTTACAGTGGGAATGTATATACAGAAAAAAGTGTGCTCTCTCTCTCTCTCTCTCTCTCTCTCTCTCTCTCTCTCTCTGTGACTCTTTTTGATATCCTCTGTGTAAATGTCTTCTATAAATATTTACTTATTATAAGTAAGATTAAGTAAAAAGTTTTTTTATCAAAAGAGGCCTCATTTTCATTCTGTGTAAAAATGTCCTCCAAAAATATTTACGTATTATATGTAAGATTAAGTAGAAAGATTTTATCAAAAGAGGTCTCATTTTTATTAATTTATTTTTATGTTATTCCGCTTACACCCAAAATTTTCTCTTAATGAAGACACATGAAAATTTCCTAGTACTGCACTATAGATACTAGAAGTGGCCATCCTTAACAGTTAATTATCTCTTTTTGAGGTATCTGGCAATGTTGAACCTCTCCGGCTGCAACAACATAATTCATTCGGTTTGAAAATTCACCAACGTTTAGCTTGGTACACGGATAAAACTTTAATTCTTTTGTTTAAGCCTTTTAAACAAGTTTTTAATGGTATTTAATGTTATGTTATATACGTATCTATTTATTCATATGCAAACACGCACGCATACATATTTGTATTACGTATTTATCTATCCAATAATTATTAATATTACTCCCCTAAGATATAATAAGTTCTCCAATAATTACTAATAGTATTCACTGAAGATATAACAAGTTTTCCAATAATCAACAATATTATTCACTAAGGATATAATAAGTTCTTCAATAATTATCGATATTATTCACTGAAGATATAATAAGTTCTGCAATAATTATTAATAGTATTTACTGAAGATATAACAAGTTCTGCAATAACTATAACCAATATTATTCACTAAAGATATAATTTCGCCAATAATTATTAATATCATTCACCTAAGATATAACAAATTCTGCAATAATTGTCAATATTATTCACTGAAGATATAACACGTTCTCCAATAGTTATCAATATTATTCACTAAAGATAAAGGTTCGAAAACAAGAGCTTTTTGAACTGACAACCCATGAAAATCAGGAAGGCATAACAAATCTTCCGACGCACCGCCCATGTTACTTGTAACATCTCACGCCCCAACTCCTCTCCTCCTCTCCGCCCACGTTAGGAAAAATAAATTTCCAGTTAATCAGAAATCAGTAAATGGATATGAATTTAAATTGTTGTTTTAATGGAACTGGGCCAGAAGATTCCGTCCTGTCCAACCGTGGAATACTGGTAATATCGTAAGGGGGAATATATAATGAATTACGGAGAGACCTGACTTCATATTCTATTAAATACAAGAAACAGGTATTAGTTATTATTAGTATTATATATATTTGTACATACACGCATACACACATTATATATATAGATATGTGTGTGTGTCTGTATATATATATATATATATATATATATATTTATATATTATATATATATATATATATATATATACACATATATATATATATAGTATATATATGTAAAATATATATATATATATACACACACACACACCACACATATATATATATATATATATATATATATATATATATATATATATATATATAATATAATGTATGTGTGTGGTGGATGGAACAAGCAACAGCCCATAAAATTTCCTACCAATTTCTGCACTACATGGCGCCAATGTTTCCATAACTTGATCACGAAATTGGTGCGAAATTTTATGGTCTGTTGGCTTGTTCCATCCGCAAACACACATACATTATATATATATATATATTATATATATATATATATATATATATATATGATATAATTATATAATGTATGTGTGTTTGTGGATGGAACAAGCCAACAGCCCATAAAATTTCCTACCAATTTCTGCACTACATGGCGCCAATGTTTCCATAAACGATAAACAAGGATAAAGCAACAAATACCCAGATAACGGTCAACACATACCAAACATAAATTTACGCGAATATACTGTACACACTCTTATGTCTGTTCTGTGTACGTAAACTTGGGCTCTATTGGAAAACTGAGCAGGACAGTCACATACACATACACATACACCGAGGCAGAGACTTCCAGGAGCAGCAGACACAGGTCTGGAGTAATGAACGTTGTAACTGATCCTTGAACTGGAAGGGGCAATAACACTCTCTCTAATTGCATTAATCCAGGTACCACACGGCGCTGTAGCATAGCGTGAATTTACGAGTGCAAAGACAAAGGTTTAAGAGGAAGACAAAGAGGGAGAATGGATAGTGAGCCTTTTTGTTGCAACAATCAGATTAGCACCCAACTTATGCTGTAAATAAATCTCGGTGGGTGATTTCAAAATCAATTCCGAACTGCCAAAGTAAGTAATCTCTGTTACGACCCCACAAAGGAAGAAGATCCAGAATAATTATTAGTCTCTTTGTTATCGCGTAAAATACCTCAACAAGATTAACCCTCATATTATGACTAAATCATAAAAAGGTGCGTGAAAATCATTTCAGAGCTGACGAGGTAATCCCTGAAAAGATCTCACAAAGGAAGATCCTGATTAATTATAATAAATCTCTGTCTCTCTCTCTCTCACTTTTATGATTCCGCGTAAAATATATTTACGGTAACACGATAAGGAAACGATGCAAGCAAAACTAGCAAAACTATCTCTTAATATCGAGTTACCTGCGAATGACAGATAAAAGTCGCTGAGCAGCACCGAAGTCGGGGCATCAGTTAGCGAAAATATTATGGTCCAGGAAGTGGTGGCATACCCCTCGAGCTCTTGTTATATGGGACTGCTGACGTTGCCAGGTCTTTACGATGCCATTGTGCAAAGGGAGAGTGGACAATGGGCTCGATGAGGGCAAATCCAGGAAGTTATATTTCTCTTCCTGGAATATTATTCCTCCAGACTTCCAAGAGATGATCATCCATTATTATACTGAAAAGGAAAGACACTCGAGAATACTATATGTCTATGTCCATATATCTATATCTATATCTATAACTATATCTATCTATTTGACGTGGCTCACGTGCCTTTTGTACAAAATATATACAGTATGAAGCAGCTCAATTTATGAAGTAATTTATCAAACAGGGGATTTCACTCTTGATTCTCGAATTACCGATGGTGGATGCTGCAATGACTATAAATCTTGATTTTCCCTCGGAGTCATTTGTATCTATATATATATCTATATATATATGATATATATATTAGATATATAATATAATATATAATAATATATATATAAACATTATATAATATATATGATAAAGTATAATTATATATATCTATTAATATATATATATATAATATAATATATATAGATATATATTATATTATAATATATATATATATTATATATAGATATATCATATTATATATATATATATAATAATATATTATGTAATGAAACGATTTAGCTAAAGCCACAGATAAGATCACAAACTCTTTATAAAACAACAGAGAGAGAGAGAGAGAGAGAGATAGAACACGCCAACTTTTTAGTCCCTAATTCAATCAAAGGCCGTGAATAGCAGGGGCAAATCTTTCTTTTAACCACTTCCTCCAAACTCCATGATCTAAGTTTCCGGAATCGGAAGAAAGAACAAGAAGAAGAAGAAGAAGAAGAAGGAAGGAGGAGGAGGAGGAAAAAGCAATAGGTGAAAAAATATCAAAAGGTCAGTGTAGAACTTTTCCCCAAAGTGCTGTCTATTGAAAAGCCATGTCAACAAAGTTTCTCTCTCCTTAATTGAGTTTACTAAGAGATTGAAGAAGC